>NW_011889455.1:53895-56347 GCF_000151845.1 Pteropus vampyrus
TGTTAGTTTATCATAGATAGAAGTGGAAGTCATTGCATTGAATGATATGAAATAACAATCTTTTACCTCTCTTAAGTTTGTCCATCTGCTCCCTCATCTACCCCCAACTCAAGTATAATTGATGTGTTCATTTTCACACGTTCTCCAAGTACGCAAGAGCATACAAATGCAGATGGAGACAGCTTTTGGTTTTGTTTTCAGAAAATGGGAATATATATACAACTTGTTTTCATAATCTAATACTTTTAATAGTATGCCATGTTTGTATTTGGTAACATCAATAAAATTTAAGTTCCTTGAGAGTGGAAACTTTAATTTCCATTTTCCTGTCATGACACCTTGCAAACCTCCATATACCTAGGGATTCATAATAAATGCACATAGGTTAAATATAGCAAATCTTTTTTACTTAGTTTTATCAAACCTTCTTCCATTAAGTTTTTATAAAAACAAAGCAGCAGGATGGAGTAAGATCTCAGGGATAGTTTTTATGTCCTAAATGGTTTTTTATTATTATTCCTATTCCTCTAATATAATAGACTAAATAATTGCTTTTACTTTATTTCAGCATAATATCCGAGGAAATAATGGAAGCTTACTAGTGTGGAAACTACTGTAACTCCAAATAAACCTCTTAGAAAATGAAGGATATTAACATGTCTTGGAAGTTTATAGTCTAATTGCATATGAATCAGCCAAGAAGAAAATAGCTATAGTAGTTGAGATAGTCACTTGAAATCATTTGGAAATGACTTGATAGAGAAAGTAAACGTTTACTTGCTCTCACCTTAATTGATAAAAAATAAACCACTTTGATTTTAGGTAGGTGTTCATTTATTATAGAAACTACCTAGGTGGTTTGGCCTGAGAGAACAAAGAGAGGGCTTTTTTTTTGCTTAGCGGAGCCCTATGCATAGGTCAGAAGACACAGATTTAAATCAGTGCTCTATCTTTGGCTATGCAACCCACTTATATTCTATAAGCTTCAGTTTTCTGAGTTCTGCATATTTTATAGGGTTTATCATGAAGAGCATCTGAATTAATTATATGAAAATGCTTTGTAAATAATAGCTGTTCCAGTTTAAGGTACTATCATATTTGCTTGAAATAGTTGAAGGAATGAGATAGTCACTTGAAATCATATTTTTACATAAGTATTATTCATATAATGCATTTGTTGCTGTTCAGTTGTCATCATTAAATTAAGCAGGGAACAGTGTCACTTTTCTGGTTTGAAAAGCAACAAGAAAACAAAACAGAATGTGGGAACTGTATTTATATAGTTTATCCAGTAGGTGGAGATATATATCTGTTATGTTTTAATACATGTTCACTTTCAGTCTATTTACTGAGAAAAAAATTATGAAAAGTACACAGTAAAGCATTTCCTGTCAGATCTCATGTTCAATTATGCTTTACTTTGAAAATAAAATTAATATATTTAAATATTGGTAATTCCATGGAACGAGAGTTGCTAATTTATTCATACACTATACTGTCTCATTGCAAATGAAACTTTCTTTCCAAATTGCCAAGTTAACATTCTCGTTGTGTTTATATCATCTTAAAATCACTTATATATTCCATATTTTCCTTTTATAAATTTCTTAATGAAGAATGTGCAGCGTCTTAATAGTTTTCCAAATTGTGATTTATTTTCTTAAAAATTAATTCTTATCGTCATACTTTGCAGATCTCATTTAAGGCCCAGAGCAAAAAAACAAAAACATGTTTCAGTGGAGCAATTTAGCCCTGGCCTCTGTTGATGTAAAGTACCAATTTTTTGTTGTTTTTTAAAGATATTTCAAGGAAACAAAGATTATCACCAGGATGTGCGTAATAACTTTTTGCCACCAATTATTGCACGTTTTATTAGAGTGAATCCTACCCAATGGCAGCACAAAATTGCAATGAAAGTGGAACTGCTTGGATGTCAGTTTATTCCTAAAGGTAAAGCAATAATTTGTGTAAGACATGTTTTTTCACTGGATTAATTAAAAATGCAAGGTGCTGTTCTCAGAGAAAGTAATTAATAATAACATGAATGTTTAACCTCTAATTACAGTGTCTTCTTAAAGGATTTTTTAAAAAGAAATTGTTACCCTATTAAAAAGTGAGATATAAGAATAGTCTCCAAAATTACAAATAGAAGAGAGAGCTTCATGAGATGATGTAATGAGATCACTTTCCAAATCTAGTCTCAATCTTAGTAATTTTTAATCAGGTCTCGTGTAATGTAATATTTGTATCACATAAGCACTGATGATTATAATAGTAACTTCGGTCTAAGTGACTTTGGCTTTGAATAACATGAAAATGGAAATAACTTCTTCAATATTGTATAATATTTTAATACTTTATTATTGTATCTTTAAGAACTACCACAGTGTCTGACGCATAGTGGGGCTTCTATAAATATATATTAAATGGTCTGCAGCCACGCTACCCTGAA
>NW_011889455.1:56397-169342 GCF_000151845.1 Pteropus vampyrus
AATTTTTTGTTGTTTTTTAAAGATATTTCAAGGAAACAAAGATTATCACCAGGATGTGCGTAATAACTTTTTGCCACCAATTATTGCACGTTTTATTAGAGTGAATCCTACCCAATGGCAGCACAAAATTGCAATGAAAGTGGAACTGCTTGGATGTCAGTTTATTCCTAAAGGTAAAGCAATAGTTTGTGTAAGACATGTTTTTTCACTGGATTAATTAAAAATGCAAGGTGCTGTTCTCAGAGAAAGTAATTAATAATAACATGAATGTTTAACCTCTAATTACAGTGTCTTCTTAAAGGATTTTTTAAAAAGAAATTGTTACCCTATTAAAAAGTGAGATATAAGAATAGTCCCCAAAATTACAAATAGAAGAGAGAGCTTCATGAGATGATGTAATGAGATCACTTTCCAAATCTAGTCTCAATCTTAGTAATTTTTAATCAGGTCTCGTGTAATGTAATATTTGTATCACATAAGCACTGATGATTATAATAGTAACTTCGGTCTAAGTGACTTTGGCTTTGAATAACATGAAAATGGAAATAACTTCTTCAATATTGTATAATATTTTAATACTTTATTATTGTATCTTTAAGAACTACCACAGTGTCTGACGCATAGTGGGGCTTCTATAAATATATATTAAATGGTCTGCAGCCACGCTACCCTGAACAAACCCAATCCCGTCTGATCTTGGAAGCTAAGCAGGGTCGGGCCTGGTTAGTACTTAGATGGGAGACCACCTAGGAAGACCAGGTGCTATAGCGTAAAAAATTTAAAAAAAAAAAGAGGGGGGAAGAGTATTGTAAGCTGACAAGGCCCTTGCAGTCTGTGAGGTCAACCAAGGGTTGCCTCACCTGAAAAAATATATATATATTTATTAAATGGATTGATGAGTAGTATATCAAATTTTGATGACACTTTTGTAACTTTAGAGTTCAATATATCTGCCTCCCCATTACTCTCCTTCCTGATTCCTTTCAATGTAACTATTTAAAAACTGAGAAATCTTAGTATATTTTTGCATTTAATGCAGAGTATATTTATCCTACTGATGTATTTCTCTCTGAGATTTAAAATTACTGTGCAGAATTCAATATTCTAGGAAATGTTAAAGATGTTTAAATGTTTAAATGTTTAAAATTACCATTTTTAACTGGTTTTTATAAGCAAAATGTGTAAACTTTTCTAAACCATTTTTCAAGGTCGTCCTCCCAAACTTACTCAACCTCCACCACCTCGGAACAGCAATGACCTCAAAAACACTACAGCCCCTCCAAAAATAGCCAAAGGTATGCCTCCTTTAAATGTGAGAATTTGATTTTCCCTAGATTTGTGGTGTAATTTTCCATAAATATGTTAAAAGTATTCTAAAGTAACTTTATTTTAATCATGTACCTGAAAGAATAAAGAGTTTTTTAAACTGTTTTCAAGGTCGTGCCCCAAAATTTACTCAACCACTACAACCTCGCAGTAGCAATGAATTTCCTGCACATACAGAGCAAACCACTGCCACTCCTGATATCAAAAACACTACCGTAACTCCAAGTGTAACCAAAGGTAGGCAAACCCAAACATTCACACCTGTTCTGTGGTAGTGTCTTATTTTGTTTTCAACTTAAGTTTTCAGGAACACATGTAGCTTTTAAATCCTCAGTTTCTTTTCCTTTAAAAACTTATGTTTTTCTAAGTATAGCAGAAAATCTGATTTTCTTTCTTAGGAAACAAACTGACTGCGTTGTATTAAGTTCTGTTCTCTGGTGCCAGGTAGAATTCTTTAAATATTTAGAAATGGCTGCTGTATTCTAGGCCTCCTCTTGTGACTTGTTTCTGTACAGTTAAACATGTGGAGTCTCATGCCTAGAAATATTTTTAGGAATAACTAAAACCATAGCAAGAAACAAACCTTTTTTTCTTGATGATATATTAATTTGCTGAATAGCGAACTTGGTGGGGAAAAGGAAAAAAAACAAGTTTTAGTGAAAATACTTTTTAAAAAATTCTCTGAATTTAGTTGTAAAAAAACTTTAGTCTCTTTAAAAATGTTTATGATTGTTAAGTTTTCAGATTATAAGTGCATTAGTAGAATTTACTTTCAAGTTTTGTTACTAGTGATAAGTAAGGTATTAACATAAACAAAACATAGTTCCTTGATTTTTAGTTGGGGAAATTATTTTTTTAATATAGGCAAAAAAGCATCAGTGTTCAAGAGGAATTAGTTTCAGTGTTGGCAAATGAATACAGCACACTCGTTTTCAAGACAGCACAGAGAAAACAATTCATTCACAGTAACATGGCACATAGAACTTTAATCATTCTCATTTTCTGAAAATTTGCCAGGATTCAGATAACTTCTTTCAACTTTACATGTGTCAATTTTTTTCCTATCTTCTAAAGTATTTCCAAACAGACTAGTTTCTTTCTTGTGATACAGGAAAATCCAGAGAGAAGCAAGAGTTCTCAGAGCCAAGAGATCTTAGTGTCCATAGAGAGCTGCTTACCACTTTGCAGAACGCATGTGTTTGGGCAGAATCCCAGTAGTGTGCCTAGATGGAAGAACAGTCATTTAAAAGTATCACTCATCTTAAAACCTGGTCATAGAATCTTAAAATCTCAAAACTAAAAGTGTCCTTAAAGCATTTTCTTCCAGAACCTATAAGCTTAAAAAGAATAGCAAAGACCGTACAAGTCTTTTTAATTGAAGAACTCTTGTCTTCTTTTCTCTGGTACAGTGATATATTGACTTTTTATTATTTTTCAAACCTAAGCAGATGTTTTAAAACTCCTGCAATCACACCGTATCCACCTGAACCCAATTGTTTTCTCTGCTTTCACATATTTTAGGGATAAAAAAAGCACATTTACTTTTCTGAATTCTTAGTGCTTTCTAGCCTGAGTCATGACTTCTGTTTTATGCACTTCTCCTTTCTCCATTTTATGTCTGGGCTGAAGTGATGCTGAGAAAAGTATGTCATGGTCAGATTTGTATCACTGTAACTTCCAGTTCCTCCCTCAGCAGGGCCTCAGCACCAGCTGGTATCCTGTTTCCCTGGTTGGCTCTTCTGTCTGTTCTCAATAGTGGCTTCAGCGTATTTTTCAAACCCTTGACCCGGAGATCTTCACTTACTCCCAGTTACCTCTTTAACTTCACAAAGAAAGTAGAAGCCATTAGAAGGAAACTCCCTTTTCATGGAATCTCACCTGCACCCTCCGTACACTGCAATAAAAAAAGGGGGTTCCTTGTACTGCCCAAAATCGATCACTTCACCTGAGCTCTAGTTCCCATCCATCCAGCTTCTCAGAGACCTCATGTTATTGCTTATTCTCTCCCTCCCCTGTATTGTCATCCTCTTTCTCTCTTTTGGATACAATTGTAAAGAGCGAATCATATGCTGCGGATCAGGTCTGACACAGTGTGTGGCACTTAACCCCCAGTAGATTCAGCAGTTGCTGCTATTATCCTCATGGCTAGGAGAGGGTTGACAGATGAAGGAAGAAACTAAAGTCCCAGATGCCCTTAGACAGAGCGTTTTCTGTATCTGGGCCCAGGATTCTTTATTTGCAGAGCGAGATAAGGGGATCAAATGACCTCCTTCTCCCTGCAGGCTCCAGCATTGCACCAGTTTTTGCCATGTTGATACACAAAATGGCTTTCTATATTTAACACTCCTTTGTTACCCTCCTGTAAATCTTGTGCTGTCCTGTTGCAACATCATTCCATTTGCTGGGTAATATTTTACTGTAAGGAGGATACCATATGTATTTAATCCCTTTCATTGTTGGGCATTTGGATTATTTCCGGTTTTTTACTCTTTTGCAGATACAGAAGCAAGCCCCTTCAAAGATACATCTTCAAATGTTGTCTTAATTTTTCCTAAGAATAAATTCTAGATGTGGAATTTCCAAAGAACCAGTTTTTATACGTAGTGCCCCAAAATGATACAGAAAGTATTAATATTTTCCCATAAAAATAACTGTTGCCTAATATCCTCTTCAGCAATTAGTTCTTTTAAATATTTGCCAATTTCCTAAGCCAGAAAGAGCATCTTATTTTTAAGCATCTTGTTCTAATTCTGTTTCTCTGATTACTAGTGAGGCTAACATGTTATCTACTCACTTGTTTTTTTTTAAAGTATTGTTCATTCATCTTGCCAATTTTTCTATCATTTGTTTTTGACTAGTGTATCCTGCAATACATTAATTATAGTAACCCTTTATCACATATGCAGAAAACATGTTTTCTCACTTTATCATTTGTCTTTCAGTCATTATCTTGGTGATTTAAAAAGTTACTATGGAAAATTTTAAATGTGACACAAAGTTGGAGCAAATAGTGTGACAAACTTCCACATACCCATGAAAGCTTCTGTAGTTACCAACTCATGCCCAATCTCCTTTCAAAAATAATGTTTGGTATTTTTTGAAATCAAAACCTTTGAATGCTAATATGGTTAATCTTCATTTTTTTTCCCCTCCACAATTTCTGCCTTTGATATATTTCAGATGTAGCCTTGGCCGCAGTCCTCATCCCTGTACTGGTCATGGTCCTCACCACTCTCATTCTCATATCGGTGTGTGCTTGGCATTGGAGAAACAGGTTAGTACGTAACTAGTTCACCTGATTGGTCCTAGAAGGGACGTTTCCACATGTGAAATAGAAACTAAATATAGAAGACCTACAGTGTATCTTTTTGAGAGGAAGAGTTAAGATAGTCATTAAAATAAAAATACATGTTTTTCCTTTATTGCCATAATAGATGAGTATGTTGTTATGCTGTCAGTTACCTTTATTGTATCAAATTCTGCAATGCACACTGGAATATACACATTAATAAAAACATAATAGGCATTTGGTAATACATACTGAAAGGATGAAACACAATTCATATCTCCAAGATGTTTAGCATTGACACAAAATAAGGAACTATAATAGAGTTTGATGAGTTATTTATGAAGCATAAATGCAAAAACCATGAGAGTTATCTGAAATCTTTTCTTCAGGAAAAAATTATCCTCAAGATAGGCATGTTTTAAAAAGGAAGGAGTGGGATTTGGCTAGATGGTAGAAGGTGGAGAATGGCCCAGACTGAGGAAATTGCTTGAGCAAAGGCACAGAGGTGTGAGATGTTGGCAGAATAGTGAGTCATCTGATGTGGGTTTGGCTTGGGAGAGCACTGAGAATTAACTGGAGAGGTGCAATCTAGGCCAGGATCAGGGAGAGAGAAATTTGAATTTTATTCTGTAGATGGGGAAATCATTAAAGAGTGTTAAGCACACAGGTGGCATTATCAGGTGATTGGAGAAAGGTAGTGGCAGAAGGTTTAAAGGGCAGATTGAAGAGGAGAGAGACCAGAAGAGGCAACAAGATGAATTAGGAAACTACTAAGGCCGTGTAGGAACATAGCACAGCTATTCTAAGAAAGGGAGAGAAATGGATGGAGAGAGGTGTCCCAGTGGCATCAATGAGATGTATGACTAGCTCTCATGTCTAGGAAGTAGGAGGGATCTAGGATGATCTAAAGTTTCTGGCTTGTGCAGTTAGACCAGTAGAGATGTCTTGAGTTGAGGTAACAGCAGGAAGAATAGGTTTGGTGGAGCAAGAGAATGACTTCATTTGTTCATCCATTCAACAAATATTTGAACTCCTACTCTGTGCCAAGTATTGGTGTGCTGGTGAATCCCAGAGAGAATGGGAGAGGATACAGTGCAGAAAACTGTCAGTCATGGTACCAACATGGATTCCAGTGGATTCCAGAGATTCTTGGTTTGGGGAGGCTGTCTGAGTAGAGACCTAACAAGTTAACATGAGAGCAGTAAGGAAAGGAGGAGGGGAAAAGAGCTTTATGAAAGTTCAGGGAAGAAAGTACAGGATGCTTCCAGAGTACTGGATAGCAACAATAGTAAGGATGAGAACAGCAGCAACAGCTGATTTTTACAGAAAATTAAATGCTGATTTTAGGTGTTACTCTAAATGCTTTTACATGTTTTAACTAATTTAATCCTTAACCTATGAAAAATGTACTGTTCTAAATCTCAAGTGAGACAGCATAAATAACTTACTTGAGGTCTCCTGGCTGGTACATGGCAGAGTGGCGTTTTGGAGCTGGCCGCAGACCCCATGCTCCTAACCACACTGCCTCTGAATGTATAGTCAGTCAGTACAGTCTAATCCACTATGGCTAAAGCACAGGGCATGGGGGTCAGGACTGGAGAGTAAAGTTGTTGAGAGGGAAGCAGGAAGCAACTTTGACTTCAATTTGTGATGGTGTGTAAGGAACCCTGTGACATTAAGACTCCCAAGAGGCAACTAAGATACATGTCTGTTCAGAACAAAAGGTCTGAGCTACAAAATTAAAGTTCCTTCTAAGTGTGGTAGTTGAAATCGCTAATGCCTGGCTTCATGACGAGGAGTAAAAGGAGAAGATGTCATTAAAGGGCTGTGGAAAACAGTGAGGAGAATAATAATAATAAAAAAAAAAATCTGCTACTGATTGAATCCTTAACCCATGTTAAGCACTGTGCATATAGTGAATAATCGAAGCTTTATCACTTGAGATTATAGGAAATCTTTGCTAATACAACCCTTGGTTAAAAATCATACCATTCAATTAATTGTCCTAGCCACATAGGGCATCTAGCTTCCATTTAGAAAATATTAATTTCCTTTTATTTCGAAGTCTTATGGTTAGAGGATTATCAAGGAGAAAAGTACTTAATTATTAAACCAGCATTTTATTATTTCTTTTACATTCCAGTTTTTTATTAACAGCTTCAGCACTTACCATCTCTTCCACAAATTTTTACTTTATACTTTTCTATGAAATAATGAAATATTATGTTTTAAATACAGCCAGACTGTATGTAGTATAGAATGAGAAGTTTTTTAATATCAATAATAGAAGCATAGTCTCTTGGTGGTAGATAGTAATTCTTAATGGAGAGAAGGGAAATTTCTCCTGAGGAAGATATATCAGAATTCTGAGGGGTGGACTGGGGAGAATTTTCTTTGTTGTACATGTGGTTCTCACCTCCCAGGCCTGGAGAATCCTGTTTTTCTTACCCCATCATTTGTCACTGTTAGTGGCAAAGTGGACTTATCCTGAGGTGTTTAGGGGGATTCAGTCTGTGCAATTCAGGGCGTGTGAAACTTGAAACTTCTCTGGGTTAAAGGACTGTGGGAGAAAAGCAGGAAGCTGGAAAAAATAAGCAATGCAGAAGAAAATGTGGGGATTTTTGTTGCTATTGTTCTATGAACTTGGTGAATTGCTTGATTTGCGGAATTTGTATTTGAAATCAAATCAGACCTAACATGATTTCCCCATAGAAACCCACTTGTCAGGAATGGGTCTTTGATTTGATTCAGCCTTTTTATCTACAGACTGAGCCTTTTTTTATTCCATTCTTTCTTAGCAAGATAACTGTCTGAGGAGACAGTTTAATATTTCTTGAGAGTCCAAAATTTATGAGTCTCAACAAAGTCAAATGAAATAGAGGACTCCTCCAGGTAGATCAGCAAGTCAAATGTATACTCTTGACTAATTATTAACTTTGGTGTTTATCCTGCAGTATCAGAGCTGTCTTATTAGTGAATTCACTCTTATTTGCTAACTTTTTTTTTCTGTATTTTTCCAGAAAGAAAAAAACTGAAGGCACCTATGACTTACCTTACTGGGACCGGGCAGGTAACTCATGACTTTGCATCTCTTTCCATCAGCAGGAAGTCCCTCCCCTCTATGTGGCAGTTGTAAAAGAGGAAAGTTGTTTTCAGGCCCATTTAAACTCCCAGCACTGATAGGAAAACAGCATTTCTCCTCTGTTCTGATCATTTTTACTCTTCTGTAAAATCTGTTCTAGTCAATAAGTAATGAAATAGAAAGTAATTCTTTTTTTCTGGAAAACTTGTTTGATTAGCCCTGCATGTCTATTCTATTTCTCTTGAGGAAACCAGCTTTCTTTGAGGCCTGTGTGAATATTGTATTAGAAGCAAGGATTGTGGTCCTGGTAACTGTGTGGGTTTGTCACTCTGCTTTTAGCATTTACCAAGTGGAGCCCAGCAGCTTAGGACTCTATGAGGTCTACTATCTCTGCCATGATGAGTCATCATCTTCTAAATTCCTACTTTGTGTCAGATTGCTGCAGGTGACACTGGAGGCCTCCTATGGGTCTCCCACTTCCCAATCTCACTACTAGAACAACTATTAGGAGCCTAAAGAGTTCACTGTGACCAGGATAGAAAAGAGCAGTGATAGGAAGCTACTCACGTGCTGCTATCCGCCACCGGCCCCAGGGTGGATCTTGGAAAATATTTTTTTGAGAAAAACTTATTAAAAACTACCCATACAACAGATAAACTGTATCTGGCTACACTATAATAATAGTGATCTGCTTCTGTATATGCTTTCGATAGAAATTTCTACTATATTCTGTTTTGCGCTGGATAGTCTATCAAAGCTAAAAATAATCTTGAGCAACTTAAGGAACTAGAAAAAAAGACAAACTAAACCCAAAGCTACAATAGGAGAGGAAATAATAAAGATTAGACTAGAAATAAACAAAATAGAGAATGGGAAAACAATAGAGTAAGTCAATGAAAGCAAAAGGTGGTTCTTCAAAAACAGATTGAGTTAGTAATCAACAGAGAAAAATCCTGGACCCGATGGCTTTGCTAGTAAATTTACCATACATATGAAGAACTAAACCTTACAGATTCTGCAAAAAAAAAAAAAAAAAAGTAGAATTAATAAACGAATTCATCAGGTAGCAGGCTACCAAGTCAACACACAAAAATTAACATTTCTATTCCAGAACAATCATCAGTCTGAAAAGGAAATTACAAAATCTACTCCATTTACAATAGTATCAAAGAGTAAAATACGTAGAAATTAACCAAGGAGGTTAAAGACTTATACAATGAAAACTATAAAACATTGCTAAAAGAAATTTTAAAAGACATAATGGAAACGCATCATACATTCAGAGATTGGAAAACTTCATTTGTTAATGTGTCAGTGCTATACAAAGCAGTCTACAGCTTCGGTAGGAATCCCTATTAAACTCTCATGGATATTTTTTGTAGAAATAGAAAAAAATCTATCCTAAAATTAATATGGAATTTTAAGAGACAGTGAAAAGCCAAAATAATCTTGAAAAAGAACAAAATTGGAAGACTCACACTTCCTGATTTCAAAACTTACTACAAAGCTACAATAATCGAAACAATGTGCTATTGACATAAAGATGGACATATAAACCAATGTAATAGAAAAGAGAACCCAGAAATAAACCCTCACAAATATTAACAAATGATTTTTGACAAGGGCCAAGATCATTCATTGGGGGAAAAGACAGTCTTTTCAACAAATTGTGATAGGAAGCTATTCAACTGGATATCCACATGCAAAAGAATAAATTTGGACCCTCACATAATACTATATTACAAAAACTGAACTCAAAATGTGTCAAGGGCTAAAATCTAAGACTTAAAACAATAACTCTTAGAAGAAAACATGGAACAAAAGCTTCACGACATTGGATTTGGCAAGGATTTCTTTTATATGACACCAAATGCCCAGATCACAAAAAGAAAAATAGACAAATTGGACTTCATGAGTATTTTTTTTAATTTTAATTTTTAAAAATTTTTTTAATTTTATTTTTTTAATTAGTTTCAAGTATACAGTACACTGGTTAGACATCTATATAGTTCGTAAAATGGCTTCCCGCTCCCTTGACCCTCCACCTAGCCAACGTATCAATGCTAACTGCATTCCTTCTGCCATGCTCCCCATCCCCGTGTACGTCCATCAGCTACTAATTTGTACTTCTTCAACCCTTCATTCTCCCAGGCCCCCAAACCCCCTCCCCTCTGTCCGTCACCAAATTGTCCACTATATTTGGGAGTCTGTTTTTGATGAGTTGTTCTTTTTATTCCTTAACTTCCGCATATAAGTGAAGTCACATAGTGTTTATCTTTCTCTGACTTAAATACCTTCTAGGTTCATCACAGCAATATCTTTTTCCATTCTCTTCCTTTTCATATGTGGGGGTCTTCTTTTCTTATCCTTTTAGCCACTTCATCTCTTGGTTGGAGCACTTAATTCTTTTCCATTTAAGGTACTTATTGATAGGAATGTAGTTGTTACCATTCTTTATTCCTGTTTTTTACACATTTTTTCTTCTTAAAGAAGTCCCTCCAACATTACCTGTAATTCTGGCTTGGTGGTGATAAATTCTTTTAGTTTATTTTTGTCTGGGAAGCTCTTTATCTGTCCTTTGACTCTAAATGATAGCTTTGCTGGATAAAGTATCCTTGGTTGTAGATCCTGGGTCTTCATCACTTTGAATACTTTTTGCCAAGCCCTTCTGTCCTGCATAGTCTCTCTTGAGAAATCAGCTGCCAGTCGTATGGGTGTTCCCTTATATATAATTATTTGTTTTTCTCTTGCTGCTTTTAGAATTTTTTCTTTGTATTTAACCTTTGGCATTTTAATTATGATGTGTCTTGGTGTGGGCCTCTTTGGATCCCTGATGTTTGGAATCCTCTGAGCTTCCTGGGGTTTTATGTCCATTTCTTTCACCAGATTAGGGAAATTTTCCATCATTATTTCTTCAAACAGCTGTTCAGCATCTTGATTTTCTTTACTTACACTGATCAGATGAATATTTGGAGCCTTAATAGTGTCCCATATCCTCCTTAAATCATCTTTATAGTCTTGGCCTCTTTTTTTTTGCCATTTTGTTTGAGTGTCTTGATTGGCTTTCTTGGCCTCTTGAGAGGGCATGTGATCCTCTGCTTTATTCACTTTGTTTATTCCTTTGTTTATTCCATTTAATATACTTCTCATCTCAGATAATGTGTTCTCCATTTCAGACGGATTCCCTCTTATAATCTCCATCTCCATTTTTATCTCTTTGTTGGAGTTCTTTTCCCAAAAGTTCATTGAGCATCTTTATAACCAGTGTTTTGAACTCTGCGTCCGTTAGATTACTTTACTCCCTTATAACTGGATTTCTGTTCTGTTCTGTCATATGGTTTCTGCTTCTTTGTCTTCCCATTTTGGCTGCCTTTCCATGTCTGTTCCTATGTACTAAGCAAAGTTCCTAAGTCTCCCGGTTTTATTAGTGTGGATTTGTTAAGTAGGCATCCAGTGGCACAGTCCTGAGAGGGGTCAGCTGCAGGCCAAATTTAGCCCAAGCCTTTACCCCTCCGGGGCCACCTGTCAAGATTCAGCAAGCAATCCACAGATACTGTGCTTATAGTTGCCTCGAAAGGCCACACTAGAAACCAAGGCCAGCTGCCTCCAGTGTGAGTCTAGGTTCCGCTCAGCAAGGTGTATCTGACTCGCTGAGGATATTCCTGGATGTGGCTTGGGTGGGGCCTGGATTGGGGGAGACAAGGTTTCAGGAAATTCTCTGGGCAGAGGGACCTCTGTTATCCAGTGTGATGATGTCACATCTGTGATGGCGCGGTGTCTGCACATCGAGAGGGGGGAGGTCTCAACAGGGAACAATGGATATCATCAGCACTTTTGTACCGAGAGTCTCACCTTGACCCTCACTCGGACAGTCTCTCCCAATAAGTCCCTTGTGCCCCCTGCATGCAGCCAATTGAGCACTGGTGCTTGGAGCGAGCTGGTCCATCACCAGGAAAACCCGCTCGTGGACGCAGCCCCTTTAAGAGGCTTCTGCCACTGCCACAGCCTCTGTCTCACTTAGCCGCTTGGGACAGGGCAGCCCCGCATCCTCTCCCTGTCCTACTTTCTGCCATTGCAGGGTGCTTTCTTAGATTTCTCCCTAGTTGTATAGCTTGTTCATCTAGATCCCAGGCAATTTTTCTTTGCTGCTGCTCCTTGTTTCCGCCACAACTCCGATTTGGTCACCAGAGGGATGAACAGAGCCTCTATCATCTACGCCATTTTTTCTACAGTCGACTATTTTTAAATTTTGTATATCACTCTCCACAGAGTAAAAAGGCAACCCACAATATGGGAGAAAATATTCACAAATCATGTGTCGGTTGAATACGTAAGGAACTTCTAAAACTCGAGACACAAAAACAAATAACGTGGTTCAAAAGTGGGCAAAGGACTTGAATAGGCATTTTTACAAAAAGTATATACAAATGGCCAGTAAGCACATGAAAAGATGCTTAATATCACTAATCTTTAAGGAAATGAAAACCAAAACTACAATGAGATTACCACCTCACACCTATTAGGATGGCATCTATCAAAAAAACAAAAAAGTGTTGGTGATGATGTTGAGAAATTGGAACCCTTGTACACCATTGGTAGGAATGTAAAATGTTACAGCTGTGTGGAAAACAATATGGCAGTTCCTCAAAAAATTAAAAATAGAATTACCACATAATCCAGCAATTCCACTTCTGGGTATATACCCAAAATAATTAAAAGAGTCTTGAAAAGATATTTTCGTACACCCATGTTCATAGCAGCATTATTCACAGCAGTTAGAATGTGGAAGCAACCCAAGTGTCATGGACTGATAAATGGATATGTAACATGTGGTATATATACACAGTGGAGTATTATTTAGCCTTAAAAAGGAAATTCTGCACTATGCTGTAACATGGATGAACTTTGAAGACATTATGCTAAGTAAAATAAACTAATCACAAAAAGACAAACACTGTAGGATTCCACTAATATTAGGTACTTACAGTAATCAGAATCATCAAGACAGAAAGAGTGGTGGTTGCCAGGAGGTGGGGGGGGGGGAGACTACGGAGTTACTGTTTAATAGATGTAGTGTCAGTTGTACAAGATGAAAAGAGTTACAGAAATGGATAGTGGTGATGGTTGCACAACAGAGTGAATGTATATAATACCACTGAACTGTACACTTAAAAATGGTTAATATGGTAAATTTTACATTTTGTGTATTTTACCATAATAAAGAAAAGAAGCTTGAACATAAAGGCTAGTTTGTAGAGATATTTGTTATGTAAATGGCTTAAATGCAAGAGGATTTCTCTTAATATACTGTTACCGTTTCAGACAGGTTTTTATTTAATGGTCTGTTTTGTTTACAATCACAACGAAGGTTGGTGGAAAGGAATGAAGCAGTTTCTCCCTGCCAAATCAGTGGAACATGAGGAAACTCCAGTTCGCTATAGCAGTAGTGAAGTTAATCACTTGAGTCCAAGAGAAGTTACCACAATGCTACAAACTGACTCTGCAGGTAACTACATGGCAGCCTTCAGTCACAAGATAGAGGGAGAAATTGCTATGCTTGCTCTGAAATCCCTTGGGATTTATAGTATCTTATTTATTTTCATGTGTGAGAGAGGTAAGCTATTTTCCAAAGATAGTACCACTTTTTAAAAAGATGATCTTGAGAGAGTCACTTCTGTGACTCAGATGTTCTGTCCATAAAATTCAGACATTCTCATTTCTAAAATCTCTGGGCATTTTTGTCTGTTTACGAGTTTTGTTTGGTTTTATTGGGGGTAACGAGGGTGTTAAATGAAGAGCAGAAAAGACAGCAAGCCATATAGTATTCTGTTAACCTAGTATGTATTTATTTAAAACATTTTCTCACATTTGAAAAGAAAAATATCTCTGAAGTTATATGCTAAGACTAATATTCTAGTAATGGAAAATTTCTTTTCCAGTGAAATAACTGTCTATAAATTTGAAGAACATATACATTCTTTATGTAAAATTACATAGATGAAGCTTTCTGGCATCTTAATTTATTACCGTGAGATACAAGATAACATCTTTAATTTTAATTTTTGAAGGTTCTTACAGAGAAGTCCATAGGTCTGTGTTAATAGTGACAGAAGTGCCATAAAAAGAAAGTGTTTGTTTTGGGCATAAACCTGCAGCTGCCAACCTAAATACAATCCCTGTATTTACAAGGTAACTATTCTGTTTGTCTTTTGTAATATCCACAGAGTATGCACAGCCGCTTGTGGGAGGAATTGTTGGCACACTTCACCAGAGGTCTACCTTTAAACCAGAAGAAGGACAAGAAACAGGTTATGCTGACCTAGATCCTTACAACTCCCCGGTACAAGAAGTTTATCATGCCTATGCTGAACCACTCCCAATTACTGGGCCTGAGTATGCAACCCCAATCGTCATGGATATATCGGGGCACCCCACGGCTTCAGTTGGTCTACCCTCAACGTCCACTTTCAAAGCTACAGGGAACCAGCCTCCCACTTTAGTGGGAACGTACAACACTCTCCTCGCCAGGACCGACAGCTGCTCCTCAGCCCGAGCCCAGTATGATACCCCAAAAGGTGGGAAGCCAGGTCCAAAGGCCCCAGATGAACTGGTGTACCAGGTGCCACAGAGCACACAGGAGGTATCAGGAGCAGGGAGGGATGGCGACAGTGATGTTTTTAAAGAAATCCTTTGAAAGTGACGCTGCTTTTCACAAAGCATCATTTTAAAGCACATGGCTTTTTTTTTCTGTTAGCGGTAGTGATATATAGAATGTGTCACATATCCGTCTCGGATATGGTTGGGGAAACGTGATGACCGAGGTACAGGAAACTACTAATCTTGCGGTCTTGCTTTAAAAGTGTTATTGTGGCAGTTACTGCTTGCCTGTTAAATTTCAAAAATCCTGTTTGTTACTACTGTAAAACACTATTTTTAATACAGAAAAAGTTCCCTACTATGCACTTCAAAGAAATGGAAAATCACTGAAAGTATTTATTACCAATGCTGCAGGTACATTGACGAACTCAAGAGATGGCTCTGTAAGCCTGACTGGCAATAACGCTTGGTACTGTTCTTGAAATGTCTAATGGCTTGAAATTCTGCTCTCTGTGAAAGGTGGGTACTGTCATGACTCCCTCCTCTTCTATTCCTATATTGCTTTCTGGATTTTTTTTTTAAAAAATGATATAATCATTGTTTTGATTGCAGTCATATACACTTGGACAGTCTTACACTGTCCATTTTTCCTTAGGAAGAGCTATAGGTGGGAAACTCTGACTTATAATGAACAGGGTGATTGAGTTTTTACTTTTTGACACTCTTAAGTGCTTTAACACTCATGGTACTGGACCTGGTCTCACGCCTGCTTGTTCCGCCTGGGGCCGTTGGTGGCTAGCCCCATTCTTATGTTTATAAAATGTTTTGAGTTTTTTCAGTGGGTGATAGCTTGCTTTATCAATCTCATGAATTCAGATCCTGCAATGTCTTTAAGTTTACTTCTCTGTGGAAATAAGAACTTTACAATTTAAAAGCTATAAAAGATAAACCCCTCTCCTCTCCAACTTTATTTGCAATGGGATTTTTCCTAGGAGAGTTGTGAAAAGCCGAAGGATTCTAGGTGGACACCGTAAACGTGAGCCACTTATACTTATCACAGTGAAGGCAAGAATCATTCCTCAGAAGTCATAAATTACCTTAAAAAATTTGCCTTCTTTAGTGTTAGAGATATTTTTCTTCAAATCTCAAGGTAGTCTTTATTTCTAGTCAAATAAAAAAATACTTTTTAATTCATTTTCCACCGTAAACTGTTATAAGAAATGTAACCCCAACATGTATTCTTCAGCTCTGTGTGATTGTGCCCTTATCTGTGTGGTGAGAGGTGTGAGTAGTTCCTTATATCATACTTAGAGAAGAGATGTTATAGCATCCTAGCACATTAATGTTCTTGTCTAGTTTTTTGATACCTCTGGGCAACTTCTTTGTTATCACTTGCCTAGAACTAGTTTTAGATGAGTGAAATGAAAATCATCTGCAATTAGCCTATAATGTAAAACCCATGCTTAAAAGTCTTTAGGCTAGCAACGTGACATGAGAAACTGACCTTATGATTAAAATTTGACATCCCTTCTCATATAAACCTTAGTTTGTAGACTTAATTTTGAAATGTACTTTTTCCATTAGTTTCTAGTCATTTCTGTTGACCTGGGCCACCAGATTATGATGTTGCCAGAATTTGCTAAATTTGATTAAAGATAAACAGTCTTCATTTTACTGCTTCTATGAGTATACCAGTAAGCTAAAACATTGCTTCAAAATAGAACCGTTCATTTCTAAAGCTTCCCTGCCGTCTAGTTCTATGATTTTGTTGGTTTTATTTTCATTTGCTTTCCATGACGCATAATTTTATTCAATGAAACACCAGTACATATTTTGTTTCAAAGTATTCGAAACAAAAAGCACAGATGTTGAACTTTTTTATTAAAACATATGAATGTGTAAAGCACATGTATTAATACAGTCATCCCTTTTCAGGTGGGAAGAGAGTAAACCAATTGCTTTATTTTTGTAGTCATCCTTAGTACACAGAGAATATACTTTTTCTTGAATCATACGCCTGTTTGAAGCTTTAAGAGAAATGTTTTCGGTAACTATTTCATTTTCCCAACGTGCTTGCTATTTTTGTGTAATTGTGTGCACCTGTTTTTCCCATGGAACTTTTTTTTTTTTGAGAAGCAAATGTTTTCTTAAATGTTGCATGTTTTAAGACTTGATTTATATTGCCACTGTGCTGTCCTTGAACTACCATGATTTTTACAAATATCTAGTTTTTACTAATTTTATATACTTTACTTTCCAAACGAAGAGCTGAGCCTGATAAAAAGGTCATTCTGGTTTTATACTTTTCCTTTTAGTTCATTTTTTTTCATATTAGAGTTTTGGGTTTGTTTTTTGTTTTTGTTGTTTTACTACATTTATATATACATAGCTTTGGAGACAATCAAGTAACAACTGAAAATGTGAACTTAACCATTTTTTTACAAAATTTCCTTTTTTTATTCTTTGCTTGAAACTTGTAAAGGACTTAGGTCACTGTGGATTATTGAATTAAATTTTTTTCCTGTTAATACAATTATAAAAGTTGAATCAGACAGTAGTACAACAAGTGTGGCCATTATTACACGTTTCACAAAATTACACTGACTGCTGTTACTTGATATTAGGAACCAGCACAAGTTAAAGATAAGATATTGTGAATGCTGATTTATATTTTATTAAAAGCTATAAATCTAAATAGATCCTATTGTATATGCAGGGTCTAGTCCAGTTATTTAAGTTCATGTTTCACTGTTTGCACTTTGCATTGAACAATGGGGTTTATTTGCTGATGACATGGTTCGAATAGAGAATTAATTATGACGTTATGTATACACTTGCCCTCCCCGCCCCGTGAGGGGTGCAGAAAATGAGCTCAGAAAATATGAATGTGGCTATAATTCTATGGAAATTGATAAAGCTTTAACTTACTTGCCTTGGCACCTGGAGAACAAGAGAACTATGTCAGATGATACAATTAGAAATAGGTTGTGCTTTTTAAAACCTTCCTAAGAGAAATTAGGCTCTACTTGGAAAAAAAAAGTACCGATTAGCTCTGCCTTTTGGTTCTGAACTTGAAGTCCCTAAACTGCAAAATCTAAATAAGAGTTGGATGGTTATTAAAATACTTTTTAGGTGAACTATGGCACCAATTCTCACTTAATCCGACCTGTGACTAGTTTCTTCTTCATCTCTTTTTTTTTTTTTTTTTTTTTTTTTTTTGGCACTGGGAAAGGTTTAAACAAAACATGTATTGAAATGCATATAGGAAATAAAAACGGCTTGAGTGTCAGTGATATTCTCTCAGAATGTACTTTTCTTACCTCGGCATGTACTGTAGTCACTCAGTATTTGTATATGTTGCTAGAATTTAGATTGTATAAATAGATTTTACTGTGTTCATGTGTTTTTAATAAATTGTATATATGTGTCTTAGATTTTTTTGGCTTAACTAAAACAACCTTAAGGTTTGTAGCCTTGTTTTATACTACACAAAATGCCAGATTCCTCAATTTTAACATCAGTCCGAAATTTTATGGCATTATAGTACTCACAGTAATATTTGAAAATGCCATCATTGATTTTTGACTTCGACTTTTTCTGTAGTCAGCAGCAGCCTTTTTGAAGCCAGAATTACTTTATATCAAACTGAACTCCAACGGTCAAGGTGCACCCAGCCTAGGGCTGTGCGGTAAGAGGGAAAGGGCACGTTGGACACGTGGACTCCAGTCTAATATCTGCCTTTTCCACCTCAAAGTTATTAGAAGAACCAAATGAAGCTGGTATGTGGTATTGTGCAAATGTATGCTATTAACAGAACATAGACCATATTTAATGTATAGATCTGGGTTAAATCAACTACCAGTTTTCTAAGTACTTCATTTATTCGTTTCTGCTCTAATACTTATTTTACCCTTTATTCACTCTAGAGCAGCAGGTTGGCTGTCATAACACCATCAGTGTCTCCCAGTGATAATTATTGTTCAGAAGATATCCTTTCAACTCATACCTCTTCTGACAGCTTTTAATTCCATCATTATAATTTATGTTCTCTTCCATTCTCCTTTACCCCTTATCCCCGCCCCACCTCACCAGAGCCTTTAGTTATAGATATCAAAATGGGAAAGGAGACTAGCTTGCCATATTTGTGGGACTGGCTTGTTTGCATCCTGTAGGATTCCTCTCTGGTGCACCCTAGGTAGCCAGGTAAGCTTTCCATTTGAAGATGAGATTTTTCATGAAAATGCCATTTAAATCCAAAAATAGCTTGACTCTTCATAGGGTCTACTTGTCTTTATTTTTCCTGATTTACTGCAAATAGTACACTTTTAAGTTTAATGAATTAAACCAGGCAAAGTAACGTTTTTTTTAAGAATTTTCTCCTTGAGCTTGCCTAACGCAGCTTTTTATAAACTTTTATCTCTTTAAAACACAGTCACTAAATTTTCATCATTGCATTCTTTAGCTTATATTTCCTTCAACTGAAATAAAACCATCTTCATTCTACCTAATTACTCATCATAATCATGGATTACTTAATTGCAGAGGAAAAAGGCTAATTAAAACAGAATGATCTTAGATGTCCATAATCATCCACGCTGCTGTTTTAAATTGAAATCAGTTTCCTCAAACGACAAAAAGAAACCAAACAGTCATCCAGATAGAGGCCTGAAGTACTTCCATTTTGCCACATCAAGGCACACCCACCTGCCAATTCCCCACCAATTTATAATAGCCAAATACACTCTGCAAAGTGTCATGTGTACTCAAGTTTGTGGCAGTGAACTTAAATCCCCTTATTCATGAGGAAGTCACATCTCTTCAAAAGCCAATATGAAATAACTAAAAAGATGTTTAAAAACACCTCAGAAAATAAGCTTATTTTAAAAACAATGCAATTAAAACTACTTTTTCCCTGATAATCTTAACTAAATATATCTTTGTTTTCATAAATATATTCATAGAAATTAAGCTGGTGGTTATGAATCACCAGACAGAAATAATAATTTCTTGACAAGTACATAAAAATAAACTAAAAATTACAATATAAAAATAAAAATACTGTTAATATCATCTTCTGAGTCTGTAGCATTAATCTTGAGTCAAGTTGATTACAAAATTTTTTTCTATAATGTCCTTCAAAAAGAGCTGCTCTGCAGTCACATTGTGATATGCATTCTAAAAAAGAAAAATAAAATCACCATATTATCCCAATCGCAAAATATTAGCAGCAGCAACAGAATATGCTGTATCTAAAAAGCTCCTGAATAAAAACCTCAGGTAGCAAGTGGCAGGGACTTAATTTTCATCACCTAATTTCTTTGTCTTTACTCATTCCTGTGTCAGAGTTTTACGTAAAGCCCACTCTTTGAACTTAAATGATCACTTAAGAGGCTCCCTTCACATCATCCCCTGGTCTACTTGAATCACAGTGGAAATCTAGAGACCAAGATTGTAAATCCAAATGGGTTGCTTGATCACTTGAACTAAAAGCAATGCCTGAAACTCCTGAAGAAATCAGCCTGGAGATGATTTCTATAGAGCATAGTTCAGTTTAAGATGTGTTTTCAAAAAATCCTGTTCTGTTGATGGATATCCTAATTTTCCTCAGGAAGGTGTTTTTATGTTTTGTTCTTTAGATGACTTGAGAAATACCAAATGTGCTACAAAAAAGATGAGGCTGTGGAGAAATGAGCCTGAAGTCTGTCCCAGGCACCTAACTTGAGCTACTCTACTGTGTGTCTTACATTGTGGGGAAAGACACCAAAAAACAGTATTAAGGTCTAACCTAAAAACACTTCTTCAGCTTACATAGCATTTGGGGATGATGACTTAAGGATACTGATTTCATGGGATATGCTGATAACACTTTATAGCAAATCCTTCATATTTCAATATTAAAAATGTACGGATAACATTTTAATCCTGTCACTTATGTGCCACTAATCTACGTTAGAATTAGGAAAATAGAAAACTCCTTCCCATTCAATTAAAATAAAAATCTTAAGGATCTAATCTAACATCAATCCGTAATTCAAGAGAAGCATGATCTAGTTTAAAGGTTTACAACCTTTCCGACCATGAAGTTTCTTTCATGGGGTTAAAATGTTACAGACCTTCTTGTCTACTTAACAATTACTGTGAGCATGGCAATGCTTTTAGGTGAATTTGTAATAAATACATATTTTTTTCTATATGTATATTTAAATAATGCAAATGATACAGTATCTAAGATAAAGCTTGGTCCTTATTTGAGTTTGATGACACTCGACAATAACTGAGATTCTCCAAAGGTTCTGAAGCCCACAGGTTTGAGAATTGCTGCTGTAGTAAAAAAGACCTCTGGACTCGAGTCCTCATTTCAGCACTCGGTAGCTCTATAACCCCAATCAAGCCCTCAACCTCTCAAAAGCTCTTCCCTCAATAAAATGACAGGTGAAAAGAGAATATCAAACTGCAAATATCTCAAAGTATACATATACATATATTACCTTACTCATCAAAGACATGGTGGCATTCCCATAGTAGTGCAAAGGACTCTTGAGGTCAGAAAAGTTGTATTTAAAACCAGCAAGGTGAACTTCGTGACATATGTGAAATGCCAAGGTGATGGCAATAATTCCCGTTGTTGGGTGTATAGGTTTCTAGGGGAGGAAATAAAATTTTTTTAAATCCACATGAGATACTTGTTTCCAAAGCATATTTGGGTGACCTAATATTATAAAATGGACTTTTGAGCATTTAATCGGGAGAGAAATATTAAAACTTCATGCCTTAAGGCTCAAGCCCTAGTTAATACCCTAATTCTGAAAAGAATATAAAGTGTGATGATTGAAATCTTAGGAAGTCTTTTAAATAAAACTTAACTGCAGTTTTAGCCCAGAGGACAACTATCAAATGAAACAACACTGAGGCTCAAGGGAAAGGATGCTGCTGCCCTGTAGTAAAAGCAACGCCTGAGAATTTTGAAGCCATGTATGAAATGTAAGGACGGCTTAATTACCTAATGTATATAATCATGGTAAAAGGTAAATCAGCCTTAAAATAACTCCATTTTATACCTCTGATAACTTTACTAGCTCTAGGGAAAGACTAACCAACTAACTTCAGTGATAAATTGTACTGGTAAGGACCTAACTAGAAAACAAAGATTCCGGATGTATACAAAGTAACGTCACAATCTCAACTGTATCATCATTTCTTTTTTTTAAATCACATACCCCTTTCACATATACATATATTTCAAAAACGCTATAATAGATATTTGATGAGGGTCTTGGCATTCAAAGTTTTCATTCTGAGTAGGATGGCTTTTAAAGTCAAACAAAATATATCTTAAACTTTTAACAATTCAAGATTTCCTTTTGATTAAATGTTTCTTACAAATCCCATGGAAATTACATGTTATGATTTTGAGGAAAAGAAAAAAAAAAAAAAAGCACAATAAAATCAAGTAGACAGCAGGAGACAAGCTCATCTGGAAGCCTAACAGGTTTTTGTACAAGTTTTCCTTTACCCCATGACTACTGTGACCCCACCGCAAGCCTCCGCCATTTGCTAGAGAAGAAAGTTAATGGTTGGGTTAAAAGCCTAGGAGTCATCCACCCTAACTGATCTCAACGGTTTTCCCCTCTCCTATACGACTTCATGTCCCATACTCCCTTTCATCACACCTCAGAAGACTTCATTATAATCATTCCCTTATGGAGACCTTCAATTTTCTTCCATACCTATCACCCACAGAACCTGTATTATCTATCACCTGACAGAATCTTAATCCTGGTTAAACACACACCCAAGCAGCAGAACACAGAGCAAGAGAAAACAACATACTTGCATGGTCACGCATTACATTTATGACCAAAGTCTCAAGTGGGCATTTAGTAGGTCCAGCAATCTAATTACATTCCCCTAGTATACTTCTATTCCTACTCTCAAAGATAATTTTATACTGTTCCATCCTCCAACAGCCCTAGCCTCCTCCCTGCTTTAACAATTTAACTCATTTGTCTAAGAAAATAGAAGCAGTCACACAAGAAGCATAAGAACTACATCATCTTCCCAACTCCAAATCTACCTTCATCTTTACCCATATTTTCAGTGCTCTTCTTTCATGTATGAGATGCCCGTTTCTACCTACAGCCAACCTCTCCACTAGTACTCTATATTTATCCCTTCTGTTTTCTCAACTCCTTTATCTTCCACAATTATCTACTTTCTCCCCTCTTCATCAATATTTCTCTTCAGCATACAAACACATCTTTTAAAAAAAAAAAAAAAAAGCAACTTTCCTTGATCCCATGTTCTCTTCCAACCATTTCTCTGCTCCCTTTTCTAGCAAAACTTCATTAAAGACTTGCCTCCACTTGCTTGCGTACCATGTTCTCTTTAATCCAATTCAAACAGGCTTTCTTCCTTTCTTATTCTTGTCCATATCACCAATATAACCTCCACGTTTCCAGAACCAGGGTTGTTTATTTGTGCTCAACCTCTGGATGGCATCTGACATGGGTGACCTCTCTGAAATACAGCTGTGTCCTCATTTGGCTTCTGGGACATCATGGTCTGTTAGAACTTTAGTTACAACTAATTCTTGTACCATCTCTAAGTAAGATCGGGGTCTTCCTGTGCTTTTGGAGTTAAAGACACTACCTAAAACAAAAGGCAAGAGGGAAATCTGATCTCAACTACTTAGAGCTGAAAAGACATAGAACACATTCGGAAGCTGTCTTTTCCTCCAAAGATTACTAAGAAATTGGGTTTAAATTTTAAAATACTTATGTTTTTTGACTTGGGAATTCCATTTTCTGACATCTATCCTACAGAAATCACACCAGTATGCAGAAAATCTCTATAAGCACATGCATTTCTATGTTAAAGAGGAAAAAGCTGGATAGAAACCTAAATGTCTCTAAATAGAGGAATCATTAAATGGGGGAGGGAATAGCAGAACAATACCTATGGTATAATCGCAATTGTACTGAACAAACAAAAAGTGTATGTGTTTGTAAATGCATAGAAAATAGTCTAGAAGGATATGAAAGGCAAAAAAACTTGGGAGATAATGTGCGTTACTGAAGGAAGAGAAGGATGTCTTTTTTTAATCTTTTGTAAGTTGATTTTAAGTGTGTAATACTTTCAGTTTTTTTTAGCATGCTAAAGAAAAGATACGTGATTTGTCTTTCTAGGGATTTTCCATGTTTACAAAAAGAGGAGAAAAAATCCTCATTTCAGCTGAGATATCATGGTATACGGTTACTCAAGCTTCAAATGAAAAACATGTCTGCTACTGTACAGATCTAGACATTATTGTTTTCTAGAGAATGTAGACAAACAAAAGTCAAAGTCAATAAGATTCCTTTTAACCAAAAAATTTAAAACATCAAGAACTGTCAGTATTGCTGTAACTACCATTTTCTGAGAATTCAGTGCCAGTGTCTCCTCTGTGACCGCAGAAATATTTCTGGACTACTTCTCACCTTTCTTCTAGTTTTCCTGTGATATTGCTATCACAGATTGCTTCAGACCATTCTTTTTAAGCTGCACTTGTCCTGAAACCAGTCTTGCTACTCTGAACACAGCCTGTCCCTCAACCCCCTAACCTCCACCCCCACCCCCACTTCAGCACACTGAAGGTGAGGTTGAGCCATTTCGGCATGCAGAAGGAGACCCCAGAAGGGCCTCACAAGGGCAGGAAAAAGCCTCCACTTAAGGCTCTTCTTTGCAACCTGAAAAACAAAGATAATATCCAGATATCTAATTTTACTAACTCAGACAAGGCCCTCAGAAGCCACCTTCTGAGTTGTGGTTCTCACTTTCCAAACCCGCCAATGTTCCTCTATCCTCCTCCAGCCAGATCTTTAGTTTGAAAGAGTACAAAGGAAAATACGTACCTGGTTTTTGGGGAACACTTGCGGGAAATTAAGTAGTTCATAAGCTGCTGTTCTGATAATGAAAGGATCTAATATTCTGATTTGATATGGTTTATAGATCAGGTTTAAGGCTGGTTTCTTCCAAAAACCATTAGTGTTCTGAAAGAAAGAATATAGAAAATAAACCATTGTGGTTGTCTTTTCAAAAAGAAAAAAAAACCTGAAGGTAATTAAAAGGCAGATCAATTTTGCCGACTTACTATTTTGCCACCTGTCAACAATTCCCACAGCCACTTTAAATCGTGTGGCTTAAAAGCAATGAGAATCACTGTAGTATTTGGATCATTGTGTTTGGAATCTGAAAAAACAGATTCTGGATAAAAAAGTCGGAAGGTTGTCCTTCTCCCAACTTCCTCTTCGTGTCCTAAAACAGGACCACTATTCATTCTGTGGATAGTAAAACACACAAAATATGTAGACCAAGTGAGCCATTTCCATCACAATACTCAAAGGTTTCAAAGTTGGACAAACATCATCAGTGTTCTAAACATCCAGTGTTCTAAAGACATGAAGCAATCAATCATTCACACATAACAACCAAGGAAATAATTCCCTTTCATGAAATAGCTGTTTGATCAAAGGCAGAAACTTCTGTTCGTATTTGAAAATTAATTGTGGGGTCACTAGTCATTTAGTCTTACCTCCACGAAAACTGAAAGCTAAATAAAACAAATGGGAACTTAAGAACCACAAAATACTAGAGTTAAAAGAGAACGTGGATGAAATCTCAACAAAACCCCTTGGATTTACAGGTAAAGCCCTGATGCCCAAAGTTTCATAATCATGTAGCATATGGACGTGTGTCTAAGTGACTGGCTGGCAAGAGTCACATTTAAGGTGAAGACCCATCAAAATTGTTACACTCTGAAATAAATTAACAATGTAAAATTGCTGGGATGTACCCAACCACAACCAAATGAATGTCTATTGCTAGAGTGAACTGAAGAACCACAAAGGATCTATTGTTGAGTTTGTGTATGCTCAAACTTAGACATGCACTATTTATGCACACACTGTGAAGGCATGCTATTAAAAGGAATGCTTTGTTTCCAAAACAGTGTCTTCTGGGAGAATAAATACTGTTTTACCCTTTGCCACGGACTCTGTGTAATGTACGACAGTCTTAATAGCACTTGAAATGACTCAATGTTGTGCCCACGGCTTTTTCCGACAAGAGCTTGCTGTAGTTCTAGGTGATCAGATTTTAGACAGCTATAGGTAAAGAAATTTGTGTCTCAAAATTGTTTTGTGGGTAAATTTTCACAGCTTCGTAAACATGGATAATTAACAGAAAATAAAGTGACCTCACTATGCAGAAACGCGGGTAAATTTGTAACCTGGCAAAACCCTCATGCACTGCCAGGTCATCCTAATGCACATAAAATGGAGCGGTGGGAAAATTAGGACACTTCTGTTTTCTCATTGAAAGGTCGACATAAGGTCATCACCTGGGGTAAGTTTGTGTATGTTGGGATGGCTAGAATAATCTTTTGAAAAGTGGGAATGCTTCACACTGGGCAGTGCATTAGGATGACCTGGCAGTGCATGAGGGTTTTGCCAGGTTACAAATTTACCCGCGTTTCTGCATAGTGAGGTCACTTTATTTTCTGTTAATTATCCATGTTTACGAAGCTGTGAAAATTTACCCACAAAACAATTTTGAGACACAAATTTCTTTACCTATAGCTGTCTAAAATCTGATCACCTAGAACTACAGCAAGCTCTTGTCGGAAAAAGCCGTGGGCACAACATTGAGTCATTTCAAGTGCTATTAAGTTTTCTTTTCCACTATAGATGATCAACACCTGTGCTCTGGACCTCATTCCCCTCTTTCTTTACCACAGCAATTCATTTCCATCAGTATACCAATATGCTCTAGAATCTACCATTACAAAAGCAAACAAAGCAAAATCCTGTGATTCCATAATCATCTCTGGCTACCATCTCACTTCCCAACTCCCCAGCAAAATTCCTCAAGAGCTGCATAAACTGGTTTCTCCACTTTCTCACCTGTCATTCTCTCAACCCACTCCAGTTGGGCTTCTCCACACATTATGTGTTTCTAACTCTGCTTCTGTCAACAGTGTCAATGAACTTGAAGTTGTCAATTCAATGGTGAACTCTTCTTATCTTGTATGACCTCTCAGTAGCATTGGCCATGGTTGATTCCTCCCTCTGTCTTAAAACACTGTTCTCTCTCTGGCTTCTGTGATCACCTTCTGACTCTTCCTATTTCCCTGGTGAATTTCTGCATCTCTTGTATTCCTTTTTCTTTAACAACCTCTTAAGTGTTGACTACTCTAAGCCTTAGTCCTGGGCCCTGTTTTCTCTCTCAGTTTCTCCCTGGGAAATCTCACCTAGTCCATGGTTTAAATACAGCTCATAGGCTGTTCCCATCAAGACCTTAACCTGTTTATCCAACTGCCTACTGACTTATCCACTGCAAATCTAACAAGCATCTGACATGTTCACTCAGAAATCTAGATTCTCCTCTAAACCTGTTCTACCCTAGTATTCCCAACTCAATAAATGGTACCATTATCCAGCCAATTTCTTAAGCTGAAAACCTAGGAGGTTTCCTTGGTTCCTTTATTCCCATCTCTGCTCACAACTAATATGTCAACAAATACTGATAATAATATCTCTAAAACATGTCTCAATCTATCCACCTACCTCCTCTGCCATAATAATCCCATTCCAAGCCACCATCATCTACCTGGATACAGCAACCTAACTGGCCTCCTCATTTTCACCTCTGTCCCTCATATTCCATTGTCCATGCCACAGCCAGAATATTTTAAAGATAACCAGATCAAATTACTCTCTTGCTTAAAAATCTCCAAAAGTTTCCTGTTGTACTTAAAATAAAATCCAAGCTCTAGTCCTCGCTTACGAAGTCTAACCCCAGCTTACACAGCCTGCTCCCTGCCCACCTCTTCAGCTTCTGATTGCACCTCTCTTCCCCATCCTGCCCTTCTACCTCACTGGTTTTCTTAAAGCTGCTCTCAAACCCACGATCATATCTTCCCGAGGACCTGCAGGAAACCTTCTCTCTGCCTCCATCACTCTTCCCTAAATCTTCACATGGCTAGAATTGTATGGTCACTGAGTCCAGCTTAGATGTCTCTTCAAAGTGGTCATCCGTCCTAAATTAGCCACGCAATCATTCTCTAGCATATATTTTTTAATTGTATGACATTTATTATTATATTTCCCTGTTTATTTAATCACTGTTTTCTTCCCTTCATTAGAATATAAGCTCCACAGGAGACATGAACATTGTTCTTATTTACTGCTATATCTCCTGTGTTTAGAACTGTGCCTGGCATATCAAAGGGACCTAATAAATATTTGCTAAATGAATGCACTGAAATCTAGGCTTACTCTAGTCAACAATGGAGAGACAAGGTTGTGTAATGTACTTAAAAATATCAAAGCGACTCGTCTTCCTTATAAACGCAGCTGTACTAAAGTAGGAAACCACGTTCTTTTGAAACAATGCCAGTTTAGCAAATGAGAAATTTACCTTATTATTACATCATAGGAGTCAATTTTTTCTCCTAATGTTTTATTCTTCAAAATTCCTCCATTACCAACCACGACACACTTTTTACATGGCACACTGTTGGGTAAAAGAACAGGTGAGAAATTGAGCCATCTATTACAAAACGGGGTGATTCTAAGAACCCATTCATACTTTTAAGCCAAATTTTACTTTTTGCATAAGAAGAAAAAAGAATGAATTGTGACTTATAGGTCTAGAGACATATTAGAAAAATACAAGGTTCGAGAAATAACATTCCATAGGAAGTGTATCATTGTTAGCAACTATTAACTCTATCAGCCCATACATGTTTCCTCATTTAATTCTCGCAATCATCCACTTAGATAAGTAAGCCTGATAGTCTCATTTTATAAATGAAGAAAGAGGTTCGGAAAACCTTTAGGTAACATTTCAAAGTCATACATACTCCAAATAGAACTCTGAATACAATTTGGGTCTAAATCTTTGGACTACAAAAACACTCTTCGACAAAGGATTCTGCATGTTAATATCGATACAAGTGTGTTTTGCATTACTTGTGTGTACATTTTTTACCAGCATTACCCATTCCCCTGAAATTCTAGCTCTGGGTTACTGCCGTATCTTGTTTAAGAGTGGAGATGGACAATTTGGAATCAGGTGGTGAAAGTGCAGCTTCCTTGTACCTGACCATGCTCACTTCAATTCCCCAACATGTACTGGTCCTTGGAGCTTAACCAATACAAACTAAGAATTCACTTTGTGTTCCTAGCAAAGAGCTTTAAAATAGGACACGAAGTAGAACTTCCTGTTGCCGGATGGGATCAGCCTAGGATCACAGATTGTGTACCGTCAGATTTCAGCAACTACGGCCTGGCTTGTCTGTCTCCAGGTTCTCACCACTACCTGGACAGGCCTGGAGAAATGACAGAACAGATTATTCTTTTCCTCTAGGGGATAAAACTACAGAGGGCCACAGAGACTGCCATTCCAGGACCCTCATGACATGGAAGTAGGGGGGAAAAAAATGTTTCTCTAAGAACCAGGAAATCAGCAGACCAGATGACCTCTAGGCTGTAAGGCTCTTAGGAAATTAATGAGTAGCAAAATGGTGCACATGCTGTAGCATATTTAAACAGAATATGAAGTACAGGAACCACTGAAAAGAGCCACGCATTGGCCCTGTCAGGTTAAGAAGAGACGATGCACACATTTCTATATGCGTTGTTTACTTTTTTTCACTTAGAATATGTTTAGCCCATCTATTTATTTGATAAGTTTTTAACACTTTACAGTTCTTAAGAACATTTTTACATGTTTTAATACGGGACTCTTAGTTCCCCAAACTAAAGAGTCATGTTTAAATCAGTGTCTACTAATATTACTCAGCCATTAGAAGAGATGAAATACTGACATTTGCAACAACATGGATGGACCTCGAGATAATCATGCTAAGCAAAATAAGCCAGACTGAAAAAGTTCAAAACCACATGATATCACTTATATGCGGGATATAAACCTAAAAGCAACAAAGGAACAGGACAAACAGAGACTCATAGACATGGACAGTGGACAGGTGGTTACCAGAGGGAAGGTAGGGGGAGGTAGAGGTAGGTGGACGGGGTAAAGGGGGTCAAATATATGGTAGCTGAAGGAAACTGGACTTTAAGTGGTAAACGCACATATGAATATACAGATGTTAAATTATAATGTACACCTTAAAATTATATAATTGTATTAACCAATGTTACCCCAATAAACAATCTTTTTTAAATAAATAAATAATAAAAAATTAAAAGAAAAAAAAAGTAAATCAGTGTTTACTTTGTTACAAAAGCAAGATCCAGAGTGTCACAGGTGGCAGGGACTGTGGGGAGGGGGTGGGGTGAGGACATTGTCCAAAACCTCTTATCATGATAGGTCACCATGTGCTCTACAGATGTTTATTTTTTCTAATCTCTTTCTCTCTAAGTATGAAAGTAACACCTCCAGATGCTTTCATATGCAAGCTTGACATTAATCCTTAATTCCAAGAAGAAAACTTCATCAAAGGTGCTCTCCTCTACAGCCACGTGGTAGGTATGAGAAGATGAGAGCCCTGGTAAACGTTCGAAACCACTTCCTCTCCAGGAATATTGCATCGTCCTCACCAGATCCATCCCATGAATGCTCTATAGCATGGGGCAATTCCCACACAGCCGGCTTGACCTTTTCTTCCATAAATTCGGCATCGGCTTAATGCAGATTAGGGACTGAAGTTGAAGCTGGCTCCATCCCCCCAGTGCAATGATAAGCAAGCTGGGAGGAAGCAGCTAGAAATAAATAATAGCCCTGTCCCTATGAGGTAACCTGCATAGGAGTGGAGGAGGAATATCTATAATTATGGCAGCTAAACTAACCCTCTCCCTTATGAAGGCAGCCTTGCCCTGAGCTCAGGTTCCCCAGGGCTACAGTATCCACCCTGGCTCAGGGTTCCCAGCCTGAACCCAGGCTGCCTGATTCCAACATAAGCAAACAGGCGAGGGCAGGGTTGAGAGCAAAGACTCTTATCCTGGAGTCTCAACAAAGGACTCCCAACCCACAGACTTTATCTCTGAAGCTGCCACCAGTAAGAGGTTAACTCAAGCCCAGTTCCAGACACAGCCAGTTGCATAATCACTGCTCAGCAATGAACTGACAGGTTGAACATTAGTGTTCACAGGAGTCCCCCTCAGTGTTATCTGTATCCAGCTGGATTACAGCTGGTCACCAAGCCCTCGATCACGTGTGGCCAAAAAAGCATCATGATAAGAGAAGCTACCATCTGTCACACAATATGTCCCATCTCTGCTCTTCACTCAGACTCAAGGTCCTGGACCTCCTCTCACAGGCCCTACCAAGCCTTCCAGCCAAGAAAAAAGTGAGGGAGCCCCAAGGATCAGGCTCAGAGAGAGGGTCGTTCCTCCCACCCAACTTCCCTCCTGCTTACGGTCCCAACAGGTTCAAAGACTTGGGGAAAATCGAAAGAAATCTTATAGATGCTACTTCATTCAAAAGAAGTCCAAATCTAAAGATGTTTTACAGTTCAACAGTCACCACATTTTTAGGAATTTCACTTTCTCTTTTCTTCCCTCTCAGCTTTGTAGGAAGCAGGTAGAAGGAGGGAAGGCCCTTCCTTTGCCACATAAAAAGTTTGCCAATGCCTCTGAAAGGAAATCTTGTCAATGAAATTAACCTATTCCTCCTGGTAAGGGATATGCAGGCCCACATATTTCTCTGAGGATCACATTTCACACTAGAAAGTTTGGAGAGTATCCCTAGGACTATTCTTTGGCAATAAACCCTCATTTGGCTCGTATTCACAGTGCCTCCATGGCTCTGGGACCAAAGACGTAACGGCACCAATACAGGGTCTGACACACACCTCATAATCACTGCTTCCCTCTTCACTGCAGCTACCCTCATATTAACAAAGAAGTGATTCATCGTCTCCTTGGTTTAATCCACCTGGTCTAAGCTCCTGGCTTTCCCTGCTTCCTTAGGTTAGGTGTAACTTCCAGTTTCCTTTGAGTGACTGTATAACTTCACCATATTTAATTAACTTTCATGAACAAGTAGCTGCAATAAACTGTGAAGCCCTAGAGGGCAAAATAGTACCATTTATATTTCCGTATCCTCTAATCCAGCGGTCTCCAACCTTTTTGGCACCAAGGACCGGTGCTTCTATGAGAATCTAAGGCCTGATGATCTGAGGTGGAGCTGAGGAGGCGATGCTAGTGGAGAGTGGCTGCAAATACAGAAGAAGCTTCACTTGCTGGATCGCCTGCCATTCATCTCCTGCTGTGAGGCCCGGTTCCTAACACGCCATGGACCAGTATCGGTCTGCAACCCAAGGGTTGGAACCTCTAACCTAAAATTTCCCGATTCACAGGCTTCGCATTTTAGAAATCGGCTTGGTTGTTATACTAAGTGTGGTGGTCATTTTCCTACTTAATGTCTAGAGAAGCAGTATCTGTTCTTCCTTCCCCCACCCTAGAAACAGGCAGGGAAATGCACATACTCCAAACCACTCACCCAGAAAACAAAGCCATTCCAGAGTGCTTGAACCCATTAATGGGAAATGTGGAAAGCTGCTGAAGCCATAATGGTAAGAGAATACACTTCCCCCAGGGAAAAGGCATGTTTCTCATCAAGTCAGGCAAATCCAGAAGTCACTGCCTTATGCTGAGGAAAACATCAACACCATCAATGCAGAGAAAGTAAACTTGAATTGCCCATTTCAAATTACCTATCATCTGTCTTCTTTTCTGAATTGTTTCTAACATTCATTTTTCCCTTTAGCAGCATTATATGTATTAAAATAAATCGCTCCATCTTAAGTGTAAAATCTATGGCAGATCCCACCAGGTATATTTCCAACACCCATTACCCCTTGTGACTTGCTAGCAGGGCCCTGCTTTCATAAGCCTAACAATGGTGACTACATCCCTCTGCCAATAGTTGGTCTAGAGGTACCACATGACCCACCCCCGGGGCAATAAGATATTAGAGAAGTTCATTAGATGCTCTGGAAAGATTTTACTCCTAGTAAGTTTGAGCAGAACACTTTCTTTTTATCCACCCCTTCCTTTCTGCTTAAATGTGGACATGTAATGACATAAAGTAAGAGCAGCTACAATCGTCTTGCAGTTAATAGGGAAAGGCAAAGAGAGCCAGCCACAGAGAAGCTGCCCTGACGTCACTAAGCCACTAATTCAATCTCATAACCAGAGCTACTCCATACAGATGTGCAGGTTGTATACAGTCCAACTATAGGGTTACTAGATGTGTGTGAATTGCTACTCCTTGGAATTGTACAATCCAGTGTGTGTAGCCATACACAGCCCACCCTGCAAGCTAGAACCATAAACCTGCAGACCCAGAAACCACATAACTATGAAGTACAGGAAATAAAGGTCTGCTCTGTTTAAATCAATTTTAATCAGGAAGATTGTTATTTGTAGCCCAAATATCCTAAAACACTGTGCAATGGACTGAGGGTAGAGACCTGACGACTAATTCTGGCTCCCCCATTCGGCACCTCTGGACTCTGGCCTAGTGACCTAACCTCGGACTTCAGTTTGCCCTTTTGTGAAGTAAGGCAATCACTGAGGTCTTGAATGTTGTTATTCTGTGTTGCACAAGGCCACTTTCGCCAGCATGTGTATCATGGTTTCTGTAGCTCTTCCCAACAACTACAGTAGTTGCTACAAAACAGGTAGTGGCTGCTCTTGCCTCTATACCACATATGACTCACTTTGTTGAATCGCAACTTCCTCCCCACCCCCGCCCTCAAGTTTTCATCCTGGCTGGAAATGCTGCTGTGTAAAGAAACCCTGCAAACCAGCAGGGGGTCCCGAGTAGCGATGCAGACACTGATATCCCTAACGGGGCTCAGGTTCTTTTTAATAAATACACTACTAATGTATAAGTCTTCTTCTTTTTTAAGTTGTCCAAGGCTATGCTCCCACCCTGGCTGGTTGCTAATCTGACCCAGCTCTGCTGATGCCAACATAATGGGTTCTGCCTGATTGAGCAACTGGGCAGCTTTCACAAGTCCCCATCCACGAGCAGGCAAATGACTTAACACTGATGCTTCCGTTAGGTAAGATGTTTGTGTCTAGTCACTCTACAACCAGCTATACAAGGACTGAAGCATTCTTCACAGAATCTGGCATGCTTCCACAATGTGATGTTGGCGGTTAGGATGGGGAGCTAGTTCATGCCTTTTAAGTGAGAGCTGACGTTTTGTGATTCAGGGTTTCTGCTCCTCTGGCTATAGGAGGATGTGCTCCCACTTAGGAGAAGCAGCAAGCCCCGGGCCCAGGGTGCAAGCTAGTGCTAAGGAGCTACACGGACGGGCGAGAGGGGTCAGGGCCTTGCAACGCTGGCACATTTTAAGAACTGCTTTTTTGTGATGCAGTTCCCTTGAAGTATCCTCAGTCGTTAGTGAAGTTTGTGAAGCATGGCCACTCTTTGTGAGCTGTGCTGGAGAACAAAGAGAGGAACCCAAGTCCTGAGAAATCCACAGCAGCAGCATATAGATAAAATGACAAAAAGAACTAGAGATGGTTTGTTCTAGGCATGGCCTCACGGTGCCCTCTGAGCAAAGTACTGCAGAATCTAGAAAGGAAACTAGAGGTCACCTCCACCATCCCTGTTTTTCTAAAGCCTTTTTTAAATTGAAATATAATTTACAGGCCATAAAATTCACCATCATAAACAATAAAATTCAGTGAGTTTTAGCATATTCACTAAGCTGTGCAACAATCGCCACCATCGAATTCGGAACATTTCATCACCCCACAGAGAAACTCCAGTAGCAGGCACTCTCCATCTCCCCCTCAGCCCAGTCTCTGGCAACCACTTATCTCCTTTTGATCTCTGTCTATTCTGGCTATTTCATATAAGTGGAGTGATATCATATGTGGTCTTTTGCAACTGCTCCTTTCGTTTATCATCATAATGCTAATGTTTTCAAGCTTTATCCATAGTGTAGCATGAATCAGCACTTCGTTCCTTTTTATGACTGATTAATATTCTGTTGTGTGGATATATGGTTAATTTATCTATTCAGCAGCCACTGAACATTCGGGTCGTTCCCACTTTAGGGAGATTACGAATAATGCTGCTATGAATATTCATGTATATGTCCTGTGTGGACATATGTTTTCAATTTAAGCTTACTCTTTTGAAATAATTCGACACTCACAGGAAGTTGTAAAATAGTTCTGAAAAGTCCTGTGTACCCTTCACCCGGTTTCCCTGGTTACACTGACTTAATGATCGTACACTGGTTACACGGTCTTAACTCTTAACTATTAAAATCGACTTTGGTATAATATGCACGTAGAGTTCCACCCCTCTCTTTTACATAAAACCAAGGTTCAGAAGCTCAAAAACGTGCCCAAGGTGGCAGGGCAGTTAGTGCTTTTTTCACAAGCGCCAATCCCTCTAATTAAATGGCCCATGACCATCCATCTCCTCACTCTCCCCACTACCAGAAAAAGACCACCTATCTTGCAAGTACTCCTTTTCTAATAGCCTTGTTATCACTCCTCTGCTGCCAAAGTCCTGGTCTGAGCATTTCCATAAAAGGAGGAACACGAAAAGAAAAACATATGATGAAAAATCGTTTTAAAATGTTGTTGTTTAGAAGAGCTAGAGGTGGTGGCTAGCACGGCATTGTGAATATACTAAATGCCACCGATCTGTTCACTTTAAAATGGTTTGTTTTATGTTACGTGAATTTCACCTCAATTTAAAAAAATGGTTGTCAACATTTCTTTGAGACTTTTTCTCTTTGCCATACTTAGGATCAGCTGGTTCAGAGGCAGAATCAGAGAGAAGGCCAAATGGCACATTTACTATGCATGACCTTCGGGGTGAGTGAGAGTTGAGGAAAGAAAAAGTATTCTTCTGTAGTATGTGTTCCAAGAAGAGTCTATCATGATCATGTATCTTTAAGAGGAAAAAAAGAACTCTATTTAACATATATCTGTTTTCAATGAACTTACACATGTACCCTGGAGATGTTTTAGTTTAACCCTGTAAAAGTACTAAAGATCATCTGGTAAGACAGGTTTGAAGTTAAGGATAACAGCATAAGCTATATTCAAAAACGGGGGGAAATTTGTTGCTCTGGAAATCTTAAAAAATATAACCAAAAGAATTCACAGTTCCAGAATTTTCTTGCCCTTACCTCTTCAGATGATGCTGCTTAAGATGTTCAATTGTGCAGTCTTTCCTGTCTTTTCTCTGCTTGCTAAAATGTGAAGGGAGGAACTGGAGAATGGTAGAAGTCCAGAGGCCTCCTAACTATGACTTCAAGTAATCTTTGGACCTCTGTTTTCTCATCTTTAAAATGAGGGGGTGGGAGTAGATAATCTCCATCCCTCCTTGCTCTGACCACCTCTATGACTTCACTAATTTGCTTCTGGGTCTGACCCTCAGTCCACGCAACACAGCAAGGACAGGTTAGCTTAGATAATTAGGATTCTTTAGGGAACAATCCAACATTTACCCTACTCCAACCCACGGGGCCAGCACTCAGGAGAGAAATGCAGAAAGAACATAAAGGAAAAATCCCACGATTATACTTTCTGTTAAAAACACATACCAAAAAGATAAATAAAATAATAAAATAAAAGGGGTAAGCACGTGTCCTAATATATGGTATCAGCTTTTCACAGAAAACTGAGAGAACTCCTGTGACAAAATTCGGGGGAAAGGCAATTTTCTATAATACGAATGTTTTTCTAACAGATGTGATTATAAGGAGGGAGGCAAATTATTATAATTATTATTTGGTAACCAAAGAACCGATGTGGGTTTTGAGGTTTTTTGGAGGGGGAAAGGAGGAGGTAGAGCAAAGAACAAGCATGGATTTGTTACAACTCCAGGGCTCTTTCACAGAGTGTTATGGCTAAACACATACACTTCTGTTCCCTTCCCTCTTCATTTCTGGCCCCAATTCTTCATAGTATTAACTTTAGAAAAAGGTTCCCTCTGCCTCAGAGTTACTTTACTACCATTACCTTATAAATACGGCATAAATAAGACCTCCATAAGAGACGCCACTCCAAAATGATTTACAGCACCAATATGTTTTCGCAGCTTGCACAGGATATCAATTCTCCAAGAGAGAAACCACAGTTGGCTGCTTCAAGCACTGAGCTATGTTGTTATAGAGTTACATAGTAACTCACTTTAGAATCCTGACCTTTACCAGGCACAGAAACAGGTGGGGACTTAGGAAAACGGTGGAGAATACTAATGACAACTGCTAGTTTCCCCTCAATAATCATGTTTACTTTGTCCATTAAACTAGGACTCCTTTTTTTTTTTTTTTTTTTAAGATGAGCACACAGCCCGGTAGAATAAAGGCTACATTTTCCAATTCACCTTATATCTAGGTGTTACCTTGTGATTATATTCCTAGTCAACAGGATATAATCATTGATGGCTAGCAAATGTTTAACAACCAGTTCTCGTTAGGAGGGAGGAAGACGATGGGGAAAGCCCTGGTTTGTAATGTTTGCTAATTTCCATGGTATAAATCATCCCACCATGGGTAATTTCAAGCTTCCACCCTGATGGCACTGAACACAGATTTGGGAAGAGCTAAAGCTTTCACGAGTTGGTACCAACCGGCTCCAGCACATCACTGAATGTAATGAAGTGTTATATGTGATTTCTGGGATCTGTCCTGAGAGAAGAAGGCAAATCTCAATGGATGGAGCATGCCCTTCCCCCTTCCTCCTTCCTGCAGACCAGAATGGAGATGCGACTGGTGGAAGTCCAGCCATCACAGTGGACCACAAGGAAGAAGTTGTGTATATAAAAATGGCAGAGTCACAATAGAGAGGCCCCATGTGCTCATAGTTGCTGGGCTGGCCCTGGAATGCTTACCTGAAAACTTCATTTACATGACAACTGTGAGAAAGAAGAAAACTTTTATCTTGTAAATGCAACTAATATTTGGAATTTTGCTATTCATTATAAAATCTACCCAATTTAGGGCATCACACATGTTGAATAAGATAATTGAACAAAACTAAGATTACATCTGGTAGAATCAAAGAATTCAGATTTGAAACAATGACAAAAACAAAAATGTCTGAAGCTTTCTGGAAGGGACAAAAGAGGATAGAGGGAGAATAAAGTATTGGTGAAGAGAACAGCCAAAGGAAAAAAGAACGTGAAAGGGCGGATCTCACCTCTCTCCACCTCAGCCCCTCCTCTGTGACCTACAGACCCCACAATAAGGAGCGAGCAAGCCTATGCCAACAGGCTTCCTCCTCCAACTTGGGGCCAGCTTCAGAACCCACAGTTGGGGATCAGGGAGGACTCTCCCACTAAGGGCAGTCCAAATTCTCTGCTTGAGAAAGGACTGTTCTCAGACCTGCTTCTTCTAGAGCATTTTCCCAGGCCAAAAGGAGAAATGAGAGAACTACAAGGTCACTTGGAGGACAATCTTAGTTACCTCAGGGGCAGCAATAGGCAGTTTAGTACGCCTGCCTTTCTGCAGTATATTTAAAATGTATTGTTCTTTGTGTTGCACACTGGGTTCCAGCCAAAGGTAGAATGACTTATTTAAAATATAGGTAAAATTTATGGTATGCGAACCCCTCCCAAAAGTTAATATGCAAAGAGAAGATAGTAATGTCACAAATATGTTCTTATTGTGAATGAAATGGGGATTATGCAATAAACCTGACAAGCTCAGGGGAACCACATGGCAGGCCTGTCAAGCTCAGTGGCCAAATGTAAGTACAAAGAATGGTCTGATTACAAATTCCTAACTGGACAGGTCATAAACAGTAGTCACATCCCAGGGCTATAGCTTCCTTAGCAAAGGTCAATCTTTACCTGAAGTAAGCTCTGTCCATTTTTCTTATGCATCTAGGATAACATACCTTAGAAATGTCACAATAATTTTCTTTTCTGGAAGTTACCACTGACACCAGAGCACAAGACCACAAAACCCCTCATAGTTATCTTATTCTTCACATACCATCTCTATGTGCTTTAAATGTTAATTATTAACTATCCTGTAGCCACCAATATAAAAGAAGTATGTGTTTCTCCACGTTGCCTTTTATCCAAGCCTAGAGATTTCCCAAATTTGTTTTCTCCTGCCTCCTTAATTTACCACCAGTGGATTTTATGCACTTTCCTATGTTACCTCCCTTAATTCTAACATATAAAATGCAAACATAAAAGCTGCAAAACTGCCATTCTCTGGAGCATTTGTGATCTTACTCCCCGGCATGTCGTCAGTTTGGTTCAAGTAAACTCATAAAAATTCTCTGCAAGTTTGGACATTTCTACATCAACATCATCTACTTTCAAAATACTCTTTCTGATGTCTCTAGGGAACAGGTTTGCACACGTCTAACAAGTAGTTCAGCAACGCTGACTATCTGAGTACATAACCATGCTCACTTTGTAGGGATCTTACAGGGATGTTTTCCGTTCACTCTACACCTGACAAGTCTCTTGATCTAAATTAACTCTATCTCTGTCTCTTAGCAACTTTAGACTAAAGGACTATTGTGCAATCACCATGGTTTTCTATCTCTCCTTCACCACCCACACCCACCACCCTCCCAATATAGGAGTGTCCCAACAAGTCTACTGCTACAAATACAGGACATGCTAAGTACATGACATGGGTTGATAGTGGCCGGTGAGGGGGTTACTCTCAGTGACAAAGGGAGGGGGCAAGGAACAGCAAGACCAAGTCAGCAAGGAGAGGAAACAGCCTGGCCCAGGCACACACACAGATGGTGAACACCTGTGTCAGAAGAGGCTCTGAAACCAACTGAATAAAGCATAATTTAGTTATAAGATAAAAAACAATCAAAAGCAAAACTTTCACATACCCTACCCTCAAGAAGTACAAATTAGTAGTTACAAAATAGTCACGGGGATGGGGAGTACAGCATAAGGAATATAGTCAATAATATTGTAATAACTACGTATGGTGCCAGGTGGGTACTAGACTAATCGGGGGGGAATCACTTCATAAATTATATAAATGTCTAAACACTATGTTGTACACCTGAAACTAATATAAAACAACATCGAATGTCAAAAAGAAAATAAAAATGCTGTAGCTCACATTTACAGGGCTAAGGATCTTTTTAAATATTTGCAGATACTGGCTGCAAGTATTTAAAATATATCCATTATCACTCAAGTCAGAAATCCAGGCACTGGATAAATCTATCTAGGTTCACATCCTGGCTCTGGCATTTATCAGCCGTAACAAAGTAAGTATGTTTGCCTAACCTCTTTTTCAACATTTAAAAAAATGGAGATCGTTGACCATACTTTGCAGGGTGATTGTAAAAATTAGAAAGAATTAATATAAAGCAGATGCCAAAGGTCTGCACAAAACAAAAGTCTATAAATGAGAGCTATAAAAATTTAAGGTTAGAAAAGAATATATATGGTTGCTGTCGATATGCTATCAAAAATTGCAATTGAGATTAGCTTGATGGCATAGTTTTAAACTATAACAAGTACAAACTGAAATGACCCAACATATATTACATAACTCACACTTCAATAATCTGGGCCCTCAAAAGAAAAAAAGTGAGATGAACTCAGGCAAAATCTAGCACTGCTCTTCCCACTCTGTTCTATAAATGCTATCTTCATTTTCACATCTCTGTCCACTAGCCCATTTCTGCATCCATCAAATTGCACCTCTGCTCTCTTGAGCAAGAAGGCAGATTGTGCATTTCCTCTTTAATGGAGGTCTGACACCTACAACTACCCATATCATCCAGCTGGGCCACAGGCTGAATTCTGAAGGGTAACTTAAAACATTGTGAAATAAATCTATCTCTGTAAAATAAGTCTACTTTCTACAAAATCGATCTGTGGCGATTCAATTCCTAGGGGGTTAACTGGACACTAAAATTTTCTAAAAGCTAAACTATCTTTTGTAGTCAGAAAATATAGTTCCGAGCAACTATTTGCTTCCCTTGAATATAAATGAGTAAGAGGATGAGAGCTGTTTCTGAAATCCAACATTCAAGTGAAACACAAGATTCTTCTGAGCAGGTTCGGAGAGGTATGGGAAGGCATGGGAAACAGCCCATGGAAGGAGGCTGTGAGCTGATTAACAGGGGGCGTTAATTAATTCTTCAGGAACAACTTAGGAAAGATGAATGTGGGTTAAAAATGTCCTGACTTTGCAATAGCATTACTCATAACGCACTCTGCAAACTTTTGAGTCAACCAATCATGCAGCTTCTAAATTAATTTTGTAGTTTGTTTATTTCAAGTGTCATAGAAATAACTACTAGATGTTTTAGTTATGCACAGATGCTATGGAATTTTCCTCAGTGACTACATTTCACATAGGGGTGCATATTTTGAACCACTGTAGCCAAAACTAAAAATTGAACACAAGCAAGGAAATAAACTCACTTATCGAACTCATCAAAGAGGTCGCAGCTCTGCAGTTTTGAAAGAGCAAGTTGAAAATATTCCACTGGAAAACAAATGGAGTATTGTGAATAAAAGGAACCATGGCTTCTTAGGTAGATAGTAAGCCACCTTACCCCCACCCTTCCCCAAACCCCTTTTCCAACTGGTATGGCTGCATCTGATTTCTTCTGTGGTGAAAATTCATGATATCACTGCCATTAGCCAGCGGTACTTAATAGGCACACTCAAAACGGTAAATGCTCTAAGGACACGTTCCAAAAACCCCAGAAAAATAAGAGGCTTGATCTGAAAACAATCATAAACAAGTAACCCCAAAATTAGCACTATACGATGATTCTGAAACTGACATCAGTAATCAATATTCAGCAAGTTTAACCTTATTTCACTATCAAATTCTCTGCAATATATTTTTAAAACACACACACACATACACACACAGTTGTTAAATAAGCAAAATCTAACTCAGGAAACTGTAGGCTTGTCGCCACCTGGGCTTTTAGGGTCTCTCAAAAATCGAGAGCATAAACCTGTGTAAGGTCAATCAGTTATCAAGCAGAGGAAAAAGTATTTCTTCATTAGTAGATGGAATAATTCTCTCTAAATTTAGCAAAAATAAAATGTCTACTGATTAAATTTTAAAAATTGGTCAAGGTAATGTAGGGAAGAGGCAAGAGAATTAAAATGTTAAATCAAGCTACATTCAGAGACTGCAATATGCTGATCAGCCCTGCAGCCAGGCCACGAGGATGCCTGCAGAACAAAGGAAGATTCCGCTGGGATTGCTGACAACCCATTTCCCACACCTCTGAAGGGGAAACAGGAAAAACAGAGTCTTTAAGTGGCTGCCCTACACAAATAAAATCATTCATTTCCTATGGCTAAAACCATGGGGAACCTATGGATTAAAGTCTGGGAACTGCCAGCAGGCCTCTCATGCTACATACTCGGCTACATCCTCTTCAACTTCCCCTTCCTCACTGCATGTCCATAGCAAAGGAAATGGGTAAACAACGTCTTTAAACCATAACTCACAGGAACTAAAAAATGTTTGAGAGGGGGTCCCTCTCAATGTCTTTCTATCAGTCTCTCTCAGTCTTCTTCTCAGTTACTCTCACTGTCTTTTTCTCGGTACCCATTACTCTGTCTCTCTCACGGTCCTAGTCTTTCTTAGTCCCTCTCACTCTCTGTCTCTGAGAGGAGACCACACTCTATGGAGTGTTACCCATTTTTTAATAAACTTTCCCTTTGACTCTAACTTTGGCGTGTGTGTTGAATTCTTTCTACACTCTCTGCCAAAGGACCCTCTTCTTCTCTTGATGCAGGGCTTGATCACCCCCCACTCGGGGAAATTTGCCCAGTCCTGCATCAAAGGGACTAGAGCTTGCTGATGAAATCAAATAAAACTCAGGCTAAGAGTTGAAATGGGAGATCGGGAGGAAGTTAACCCAGAGGGTTTATCATGCTAATTCTAAATTGGAATAAGGTGAAGCATCAGACCTTGTTAATAAAATAGTGGCAAACAAAAGTAAAAAGCAGTGTCTAACAAAAGCCTACCTTTTTAATTCTTTTATTCTACACTGCCTCAAAAGAACTTATATTTTAAAATCAACTCCTCAACCCATCCCAAAATTATACTCTTTAGGAATCACTATAAAGCAGAAAGATTCAAAGGCCTTAAAAGTATATAAAAATATGATTCATATCAAACACCACTCATATTTAATAGGGCAGGGCAAGAAAAATATTACTGACCTGATGTTCTTATTCCATAAGGCAAATCAAACTTATCACTACCATACAAGGAAGCAATCTTTTTAAAATCAGCTGCACAAAGGAAAGGGTGAAACTGATAAAACCTGGAAGAAAAGGATAAAAAATGATTTTCTCAAATGCTTACAATACTTGCAGGCTTTTAAAGTCACAACTAACTAGATTTAATGTGGGTATGTATATATGTCTAAATAAATAAATAGTCATAACTGAAAACAACTCTAGTGTATCATTCATATTGCTATATTGACTGTATGAATATATACCTATTTTTCAAAAGGTAAAATCATCTTAAACGGTACTTAAATATTATATAAAATGAGATATGCAACAGAACTACACAAACCGAATGGAAACACTTTCTAGGTTGTGGAATCAGAATTATGTAACAGCTTTGAGGACAGGGGCTGGGAGAACAAAATTTAAAAACAAACCAACACCAAGTGATAAAATGTTAGCCATATACAGCAAGAAACAAAGAAAGTAATAGGAGGAAATAAAAGAATTGATGCTAAGCTACTCCCAAATGAAAAGATGCCATATGTATTGTCAGCTATTATAATAAAAATTACATTAAAATTTGATGTAGCTAGAACTAAACTCTTGATATCATTACATTAAAATATATGTACTCAAGAACAAGAACCACAGGCATTTGCCTTGTTATTGCCTGCTCTGTCCTGAAAGTACTCCCCACCTAGGGTATTCCCTCAGACAAGACAGGAAGCTTGATGAGAATAGGGTGCGCCTCTTTCTTCTCACTTTCAGCACCTGGCACTGAGTACGCAGGCCACATATGTTTAATAAGTGATTAAATGAATTTCGACTCCAAATTATTTCTTTTGCAACCATTATGAAACAGAAAAGTATAAAAGTTTTAATTTTTTTTTTTTTAATTAAAGCGAAAGAACAGGTAAAGCTCATATTAAAATATTATTTTTACCTACCAGGACTGGATACTACAGAGCAAATCGAGCTGATCTTTACCCCAACCCCCACACAGGGCCATATCTTTCTAACTTTATCAGTTTTGCCCTTTTCCTAGTCTAAAACCTGGAGGTGGAGATCAGAATGCCCTGAGGTTTCACAGAATGGATACAAACAGCAGTAGAGTAGGAGTGCCACCCAGGAGCCACTAAACTTGGACAAGTCACAGGAGCTTAAGATCTATGGCGCTGAGCTAAAAACTCCCAGGTATTCAGACTAAGGAAACAGGTGAGAGACCAGCCCTTTCTGCTATGATATGTTTCCCATATTCAGTTGTTATAGTGATAGCAGCCTCAGGGGTCCAGCCACTCTTGAAAGGTCATTTGTATAACAGCGTTGATGTCCAAGTTCAGGATCTGTTCTGGGAGAGGAAGCGTCAGGTCACCTGACTTAAGATTGAGAAGAAGCTCAAGATCTTCTCAATCTTCCCTGGGAAAGGGAACCACAGATGACTTTGTACCCTGAGGACAAGGCAATAAAGGACTCTTCTTTGGAGTTGGTGGGGTGATCATTAATGTCTATTGCCAGCCAGACCTTGCACTAGATGACTTACATTTTATTTCTAAATGAAATAATTGTTTCAAACCATGTCTCTCACACAGTAGGGACTCAATAAGTACCAGCCTCAATTTGTAATAACTACACATTACATTGTACTATATTACATTGTATTCTATTACCAAATATTATATTACATTACATTTCTGCTGCTGTTACATCTATAAAAGCCTGGAAAGGTAAGTAAAGTCTATTTCCTTTCAGATAAAGAAACTGAAGCTATGAGAAGTGAAGTAACTATACAGTATTATCTGGGGTGAATAACCCAGATCTGACAGAGCTGAAATCCACACCTAAGGAAGGATGCACTCGCAGCACTGCAGGTAACACCTCCAGGTTTCCTAGGAGGGCTTCTTCTGATCATTACTGGCAAAAGAGATAGCGCTGCCCTCAGAGTACTATTCACATGATAAATGTAAATCTACTTGTCACTTAAATTGTAGACTTCTACACCTGCTAATAAGCAATCTCACATAAATACTTTAACCCTTTTAGGTTTTATTAAAAGGAAATATCTTTTTTTTTTTTTCACTGAAGTTGAAGAGTACCTTGATTCTAGAGCAGTATTTTAAACCTGCAGTCTGCAACCCATATTTAGTTTATGAAATCAATTTTGTGAGTTACAATCAGCATATTTTTAAGAAGTAAATAGAACAGAACACAGATCATCTTAACTACAAATGATAAAAATGCTTTCTTTTCTTATTATAAATATGCATGTATATTAAGTTACAAAGTAAAATGTATTTCTTACTATGGGCCATGGTTGAAAAAGTATAAAATCACTCTTCTAGTTTTTTAGTGACCCTAACTGGACACACCCGCATGGACAGGTTACAAACTGCCATGACACACCTATAAACATATGCAGAAATAGTTTATGTATCTACGGTTTTCCAGAGAGTTGGTTGCTTTTAAGGAGATCTGTAGCCCCCAAAAGGCAAGGAACTAGTAATGGAAAGGTGCAGTAGTATAATAGAAGAAAATAAGAACATGTGAATTTTTGATCCTTAATGGATATAATGCTGAAAAACTTATACCTATTTTACACAATTAAACATGCCCATACCAGATTGCCATTTATTTCTATTTATTGAGAATCACTTTTGACCAGCAATCTGGCAAAGCTGGGGTGACAGAGAAGAAATATTTTTGTGGATGGAAGAGTAAATTCCCTAACAAATCCTGACAACCATAATGAAAAATCACTATTTACATTCTATGTAGATGAATATGTAGTTCATTAAAATTCAGGAAAATTTTCTAACTGTAAAGTTTAACCTGTAGGCAAGGAAAAAACCACAAAATAAAAAGAATGGAAAACAACATAGGAAGACAAGGGGGTGGAAAACCCTAAAAAAACAGTTCACTTTTTATTATTGAACACAAATAGACCTCTCTAATCTCACCTGTGTGAAAAGAACACTGATCTGATTGAGTCCTTCACTGTCGTTTCTTAAATCATATGCAGAGCTCTAACAAGTACAAAAAGAGAAGATACTCAAGTTCTTCCTTAAATATAGGGAGTCCACTTTATACCACTAAGACTTATATGAAAAAAAAGTAAACAGTGTGGAAAATGACTGCAAACATTTTGTACGCCATAATTTCTTTTTTATTTTTACCTCAGGAGAGAGGCAAAAGCTGGCTTTGATAAACAAGGCTGGATCTTATTTCTCCGTTTCATTTCCACAGGTGGCACCCTATGAGACAAAAATAGTGTCAGTCAGAAAGCAGGACCGGGCAGCCACCCAAAGGTAAGCAAATGCCCTGGGAACGCACTTGGTGCCACCAATGAGAGGCCTCTCAGGCAGGAAATACGAATCCTCACAGCAGGCCAAGGTATGACGGTACCTTCACCAGGTCCTGCTTGTATTTGCGAATTCATGGATGCAAGGCAAGAGAGGTGGAAAAGGCTGAGATGATTAGCAACCCACAAGTAATTCAAAGAACAGTGAACCAGAGGACCCTCTGAGAAGCGCTTGGATTACTGCACTATGGAAGCCACAATCTGGCTTGCTTTTTACAAGTTCCCAAAAGCCTGAGAAACCCAGCTCACACCAAGTGCACAAGCAGGACTTTCCTGTCACATCTGGGATACCTACTAGCAGCGGATACCACAGAAACACTGACCTGAGCAGGTTCCACAGACCCTGCCTTGTGATCTGGTGACTCCACGAATCACACTACTTAGAGTCATATCTAACTCTCCTCTGTTCCTGACACAGGTTAGGCCCTGTGTGTCTCCTGAATAGAGCAGTTGTCTCCACAATTTAAAAGGGTATTGTGAAACAAGACAGAAAACAAAAATAAATGAAGGGGATAGGGTGGCAGGATCCAGATTTAGCCAGGAAAGAGGAAAACAGCTTAATGTAAGAACATATTAATGATCATCAATTATCTGAAGAATTAATCTAAAAAGAAAACTAATCACTTTTCTTATATAATTCATAGGATTCAAACTGGAAGAAACAGTCTAAACTCTTCATGAATAGACTCAATTTTCAATTTTGGAGGGATACCAAATCTTCATAGTTAGAACTGCTAGGTTTTTAAACCATAAGGCTAGTAATGCCCTTATGCAGAGAAACATCTTTTGTGAATACCACAAATGGCAAGAATTCCCTGATTTACATGTAAGGAAGATACATAAATATAGTGGACCAGCACATCAGGTCACAAAAACTAAATTATATTTAGAGGACAAGATGAAGTATACTATCTGATGTCTAAGGTTATTAAGAGATAGAAACCAAACTATTTTGGGTTGTAAAGACAAACTTCGGGCGGCTTTAAAAAAAAAAAAAAAAAGACAATTACCTGTCTTAAATAGTTGTTAAGGAAGCAAGTTCACAGCACAAATACCCATCTGAGGTAATTGCCCAGGGTACTTTCTGTAACTGGAGTAAAGTGTTAGCTTAGGAGTGACATGAACACCCCTCAAATCCTGATGATAAAAGACTGCTCAATTCAGACCCTTTTCATTGACTTCTTTATCATTACCCCTGTAACCAACAATAAAATTTGTAGGGAAGTAGCAATCTAGTAAGCTTCTTGCTTTTTCTTCTGTTCTTGTTTTCCATTACTAAGTGTGGGACAGAGACAGGATGTGGCAGAAATGGAGGGAGATTCCTGTGGTATAATTTTCATGTAGTGTATAATCAGACTTCGAATTCTCTAGCACGACATTTAAATCCAAAGCCTAAAACTTACAGCTAAATCCACCCACCTGGCACTGGGTTTTTTCCAGTGACTATATGTTTAACTTCCTTCTATGAAGAGCATTTCAATTATTTTGTAGTCAGCCAGTGATGACATTAAATGCAGAAGTAGCTGTTTTTTTATGTAGTGAGCACGGGCTGGAAACATGATCTAGGATCTATTATTGAAACACTGGCAAAGAATACTAAACTTTGTCCAAGATGGGAAGTTGTCATGTGATTTATTTTGACATAGCCATACACTACCACCCACTTAGGATTTAAAGGTCATCAAAACTTTATTCCTAGACAAAGGATTGACAAAGGAGAAAAGGATAAAAAGCAGATTGTTTTAAATAAAGAAAACCATATGTAGTCTCTACATTTTATCAACAATCTCTTAACCAAGCATTTTAGGCTCTAGAAGTCAAGTACCATAGAGTCCATGTATTCCATCAGTTCAAAGAGATGAAATATTATATAAAGAATGTTATATCTCAAAGATGGGCAACACCACTGCTTCATTAGAAAGTCAATAAAATGTGTTGCTTATCATTTTTAAACTGTTAGAGATAAAGTTTACAAGATACTAGAATGGTAAAAGTTTATAATGGAAAGCGAAAAAAGGTTCAAAATGATGCAAGGGTTTGTAATAGGTCCCTCTAATAATTTGTGTGTCTGTGTCAAAGTTATTTTTAAATAGCAAAAATGAAAACTTACCAATAGGCATTCGTTCCCCATAATATACAATGCAACACATAATACAGGAAGACAGCACTCAGGAATATGGCCACGAGGTACCCTCTCATGGCTGGCCCACCTGAAACAAAAGGAATGAAGTACAAAGAAAAGGCAAGAATGTTATACAGATGGATTTACCCCAATGGCTCAAATTTAAGTGTTAGTGAATAAACACATAGAAGGGGGAAAGTAGAATAAAAATGGTATAGGCCTATTATTTTGGAAATGCCAACTAAATGGGCAGAAAGAGAATTTTTTCCTGTCTCTCTTCATCCTCTTATCTTTAATCAACACAACATAATGTATGTGTAGACCACAAAACAGTTCCATAGTTTCAAAGCTAGTGGCTTCCCTACTACTTTCTCATGTTAGATAAGAAAAACTTTCATTCAGAACCAAATTTTACACTTCTACTCCATATTCAAAACTTTTTTCAATATCTATTTTCTCCTTTAATAGAAAGTAAATATATGCCTTAAGATGTAAATAAACATTTCATTTCTTCAGTGATCAAAATGACTTTTAAGTGCTACAAATTATAATTTTTACAAGTTTTTTCTAATTTTAAAAAACTGAGAAAAAAATCTATTAAAAATATTTCCCAAACCCTCAATTTTAATAGCCTTTTATATGCACCTATTTGATTTTTCAATATCATAGCACAGATAAATTCAGCTAAATACTTGTTTACTTTTATATTAAATGACAGTATAGCAGTATAGTTCATTGCACATTTGCAGACAAAAAACTTGACACAATTCTAGAATATAAATGCAAAGAAAAAAAGAAAACCTTTTAGAGAATTCATATTTTTTAAAAAACTAAAACATGTTTATTTACTTCCCATTTTTGCTTCAAGGACAGAAATGAGTAAGTTCTCATTTTCACATGTAATTAAAAGCAAAAGACAAATTTAATATATATGTGTGTGTGTGTATGTATATGTATGGTTCCATAATAGACTTTCTATTTCAATGCATGTGACTTTAAACATGTATACTGTTTCTTTACATCTCTTACCAAGTTCTGGTTTGTCTAGACAATTGCGAGCACCACAACTCTCACTCCTACCCATATCTGTTAACCTCCGTCAGACTGGTTAGATACATTTCGAAATAATGTAATGCTGTCTCCCTTTTACTGGTAACATAGATATAAATGGAAATCTTAAAATCTTTTGCCTTCATAAGTAGAATACACTAAATATAATTTAACTTTCCTTAATAATGAAGGTCATCTTAACAAATGTCATTATCGTGCTGGGCTCTATGAGAGTTGAGACCTTCTGGAGCTGATGAGGGTGTAGGGCTGTTTGTTCCCCTGTGGTGATTATCTGGTCAAAATTGCTGATCTTGCCACCCTTATTGTCAGCTGTTGTTTCTCACTGATATTAAAACAGCTACTGCCCCCACATGCCACTATTATAAACTAGTTAAAAGTGAAGCCTATGTCAGGAGAAAGCATATAAATTAAATGAGCAAAATTTAGTTTACACATACTTCTAATTTAGTATACATCATCCCTATGAAGAGTCAAACTGGTTGGAAATCAGAAGACAGGGTTCATGGCCCATCTCTACCTAATTCCCAGCCTGGGGGACCTTAGGTAAATCAGTTTACCTCTTCTAACGTCCTTACATGTTTACCAGTGAAAGCATACAACCTACCTCTTTGGGCTACTAATGGAAAATGACAGGCATCTGGCACAACATACGACACAAAAATATGTGCTGAGTATTTTTGTGTATGTATTTTATTGTAGTTTGTCTTCTAAACCTAAAGTTTAGGGAAAAGACTGTTCCGTGATGTGACTGCTGCCAGACCCGCAAGCCAGACCCAGGTCAGAAGGGGGAGATTGTTTACTGCAAACCCCCCTTAGAGATTGCTGATCCTAATCAATGTTCATTCTGACATAAATCAGCACCCCCTTCCTCTGCCTCCCACTAAATGCTGGCTCCTGAACAAGCTGTTGTCTTGACCTGGTCAAGCATATAATTCCCCAAACCTGGTAGCATTCACATACTAGTACCCATGACTGTCCTCTCCACCCTTTTTTACCCTATATAATTCTTTGGCACTTGCCAGGCGGGCACGGGTATCCATTTTGTCTTGCAGCCGCCCGCAACATGCCTCCTATGTAAGTTTCTCTTAATAATCTCTACTAATTGCCAGACTGGAGTTGCCAATCACTTGTTTCTCTGGTCCTTCTTTCTTTGGTCTTTCCGCTTATGGAGGTAGATTTTCAGTGTCAGGGCTTTTCCCTGGGTCTGTGCGTACTAACAATTGGCAAGCCAGCCCAGGGACCAATGAAATGGGCTTTGGGAAAAAAGCATCTGTGGGAGAAAGATCAGGCTGGACATCTACATCCATGCGGGGAGGGGTGGCCTGTATACCAGATACATCTGGACTGCTGTGAGTACAGGGACACCCCCAAAATGCCAACTGGTCTCATGCACTTGTTTGAGGAACTACACTGTGTCAAAGCATAAAAATTTATGGCCAAAGCTGTAGGCTTGTCTCTCTCATGGGCAGTTTGGCAGGACACCGACACACCCAGTTAGAAGCAGAAGCCAGGGTTAGAAAATTAGAGGAAGAACTAAAACTAGAAAAAGATATTAGAATGTCTACAACTCTGTTAGCATCGAGACTGGCTGAACATTCTGGCAAAAATAGCAAAAGGAAAGAGTGCTCCTTGGATTTTGGTTTCAATTACTGAAGGGGGCAGATATCAGACAGACCCCAATAGAAGAGCAATTATTGACAATGAATACAGTGCTCCTGCAGGTGGAACCTCTTACTAAAGAACAGCCAATTACAGTAAGAGCTTCTCTTCCTATCAAGGGGTGGACAAACATGTTCCCCCACCTGCCTTGGCCATAGCTTAGCCTCCTTCAATGACTCAATAGCATGCCTACTTAGGAAAGAAGAGTCCTCTGTCAAATAGTCCTCTGTCTTTAGAGATTCAGCATTTATTAAACCCTGTTGAATATACAGACACTCCAAATGCTCCTGCTCTTCCTTATCCCTGTGTCAGCCTCTGCAATCTGCAAAGAAGGAATAGGGAATATTCCAGCTAGAACCTGGTATAATGACAGCTCTAGCCTAGATAATCCATCTATCTGGACAGCAGTTGCCATCCAACCATCCATTGACCTATCTGGATGGAAATAGGAACAAATTACAGTAATCACTGGACTGAATTAAGAGCTGTGTGGTTGGTATTCATGCATGAACCTTGACTGCTGATCCTGTGTACTGACAGTTGGGCCATTTTAAAAGGAATGACTTTATGGCTTGGACAATGGAAACAAAGGGGTGAATAATTATGAACAAACATTTATAGGGACAAGAGACGTGGAAAGATATTTGGGCTTGCTTACAAGAGTACGAGGTCCATCTTACCTTCCACGTCCCTGTCCATAAGGCATATAACCTCCTGGTAACCAGGAAGCAGATACCTTGGCAAAAATACACACTTTAGCAACTGACCTGTCAGTTGATGCTGCAGTTGGGGTACACTGAAAGAGTGGGCACAATACTGCCAAAATAAGATGATGCATAGCTAAGGAAGCAGGGCTGCTTTTAAAAATACAGTGACCTAGTCAGTAATCGAATGGAGGCTCCATGTTCCATATAACCTACAGGCAGCTGACTTGGTGGAATGGAAAAATGGTGTCCTTAAACGAGAGATAAAGTTGTTAAGTGGAAAACCCACTTTGGCCTGTGGACAAAGGTGCTTTCCCAAACGTTAATACATTTAAATGACAAGCTTGTGGGGCCTATTGCTCCATATGTCAGGCTGGGCACCCAGACTGAGGTACCCAGTACAGTAAAGATGTGGGAAAGCAAAGGACACAGCAATAGTCCCGTGCTTGCCATGGACTGACAAGCTATGAGAAAGAGGGCACCAAGCCCTATTGTCCCTAGAATGAGAACCATTTCTGCAATGGGCTGTCCTGGTGGGATAAGTCAGTTACTTCACAGCCCCAGGTGGAAGGGAACTGCTCAGTCTCCAGGGAATCCTGTTGCCCCAGTGCAACCAGGACCTGTGGAAATGCACTATGAACAGACCGGGACAGACACTGTTGAAAGAGGGGGGAAGATAGCCCTGGTCTGGCATATTCCCACCCATATCTACTGCCTCACATCTGTAAGCACCATCTCCCCCGGGCAGCATGTATGGTTTACACAGCCTGGACAGGCTCCAAAGACTGAGGCCACATTAACATATAAAAATCAGGCTATAAGTGTAATTCTCATAGGTGACCTCTCAAATCAAGTCCCTACTAAACTAAGTATTTATCTTTCTAATCCTAGATTTCTGCTGTTACACTGGCATCCAGTTTGTCGTTCAGCCACCTAAGACATGTCTCATATGTAAGTGTTCCTTAACATACTCTATTAGTTACTAGACTGGCGTGGCAACCTGTTTCTTTGTTTTTTTTTTCTGCCCTCTGCCTACAGAGGTAAGATTTCAGTCTCGGGGCTCTTCCCTGGGTCTGCATATACTAATATGAAGTCAGTTGTTGTCTTTTGCTCCATAGTAAAATGCATGGAAAGCCAAATTGAGACATAGCCTATCCTTAATGCAGCCTGTGTTGTATTGTTATTGGCCTGACAGGAAGATGTGATTGGGTTGTTGCTTTGGCAGAAAGCCCAGCATCCTTTGATGGGAAAAGGAGCAAAGCATGTAAGGGATATGTGGATCTACATCCCCTCAGGCCTGTGCCTCCTCTTTCCATTTTGTTCCATCTTCCTCGTTCATTGTAATGTATGCTATCTTCATGTATTAGGGGTTATTTTGAAAATCACCTTAAATCATCCTGGTGAAAAGAAATAAATTGCATATTTAGTGAGCTAAAAAAAATCGTATGGTTCTATGTTTCTTGAAAATTAATTGGTAAAATCCAAGCGATGGAGAGAATTAAGGTTTGGGATTATCAGAGTAAAAGTTCAAGACAGTGAGGTATTCGGGATGTTAGACGTACCACTGAAGTGGCTAACTGAAGATTCGGACAGACAAGATAGGTATCCCAGAGCCTGGCCCTTACAACATGATCAACAAATGTTAGCTTCCCTTCCTCCTCTTGTGCTAGGTGAATTGAGAAGAGTCAAGGAACTGGACTCCAGCTTGGTTCTAAAAGGTAATTCATCATATGTGATAGAGGTGTTAATATTAAACACTTTGGCCAGAGGCCATGAGCCATGCTTCAAGATGACAAGATAGAGGGCTATCAGTGCTGACAGGGAGCTGATGTGGACTTGGCTTGTCTCACACCTTTGACTGAACTGACCTCAGCAAAATGGTTTGTTTTATGGTTTGTTTGTTTTTTGCCATATAGATATCCAAACATGAAAATAGGATATGTTTAGTACTGTCTGTCCTGGAAGGCATTTTACCATGGGCCAAAACATTTACCAACCTACTTAAATATTCAAATTAAATATTGAAGACTCTACTCATAATAACATCATTTATGCAAACACTCAACAAAGATGACAAGTTATCGGCAATTTTTAAAAAACCTATTTACATCTAAGATAAGGCAAACACTCATTATTTACAATTCAATTTGCTTATCTGTTCCCCAAAATACACTGTTTGGAAAATTTATGTATTATTTCACAGAGCACGGAAGTATTAGTAACCGAGATTTCTATTGTTTTTCATTCACTAATATGTGGTTTAGCTGAAAACAAAGTAGTGTGAGAGAACATTCTTTTTTCCTTCAAAAAGTAAAATGAACCTACTCTTGAAGAGCCACTGTATACACTACCTTAGAAAAATTTAGAAAGCTTAGCCACTCTCTAGTATGTCACAGGCAATTCAAAGGGTCTATGTTCAAGTTACAGAGTAGATTAAGGCCAGCCAGGATATCCTTGTGAAAAACATGTATAGTTCATCTGTTTGCTCACAGGAAAAAGCTTCCACAAATAAACAAAATCTCTAATTATAATTTTATAAATGGTATGACCATTTTACTTTGAACAAAAGCACTCTAAGGAAAACTAGTTAGAATTTAATATAGAATGCCTGCTTTAAAAAAAAAAAATGTTAAGGCCCTTCAACATAGCTTCATTTACCAAAACAAACAAGTTTTCTAGGTCTTGACATTAAACATGACAGATGCCTACTTAGTGGCTGCGGCTGCTCCTAAGACCAGCCTTAAGACATCCATTACAAAGTTTATATCATAAAAGCAATTATTCATCTAAAGTGTAAGTAAAGGGCATCAAAGGAGAGTAGGAGTGAGATTTGGCAGAGACCAAATGTTTATTTCTTCTTAAATTATGACCTGTAACTCAATATACGAATAATCTACATATGCCAAAGTGAGCTCAATCTTGGCAAAAGTTTTTCCTTCTTAAAAATAAAAGCATATTTTATTTGTGTGGAGCTTAAAAGTTCATAAAACACTTGTATGTCCAACACTTGATGAGAGAGGCAACTGAAAGTTTCTGAAGTGAGTTGTCCCAGGTCACGCAGTTTGAGAGACAGAAATAGACTTAGGGTCTGACCACTTCTTTCTGACGGTTCTATTCCTGGTATCATCCTGTCTCTCAAAAAGGCCTGAGAGGAACTCAAAAGAGAATTCTAACTAGAGAATTCTAATCTATAACTTCCTGACAGTGCTTTGCTGGCGGCTGGAATTTCAAAAGGATAAATGCAGATATTGGCGAAAGGGAGGTGGCTGTAGGGCAGCATTCTCCGAAGTGACATGGCAGGTCCAAGGGTCAGCACCAGCTGGGCGCTTGTTAACATGCACTTTCCTGAGCCCCTACTTGATCTGAATCCCTGGGGCTCAGGAAAGTGCACTGAAACAAGCACCCTCCAATCTGATTCTTATGCATACTAAAGTTTAATAATCTATGTTCTAGGAGACTCAAGAGAACTATGGAGAGAAAAAGAAAAGAAATACAGAGACCATAACAAATATTACAGTGGTCATCCTACCTGACTGAAAGCTCCATAAAAGAACTATCTGTCTTGTCTATTATTTTATTTCCAGCACTTCTAACAATACCTGTCACATAGAAAATGCTAAGTAGATAGTTGTTGAATATAGTTACAGGTCCCATAACTAGATGCTTCGTATTAACTTTTTATCCAAAATGCCTAGCACGTGGCAAATGCCCAATGAATAATGGCTAATTAGAATCATTAAGATATATGAGTGTTTGGCCTGTGTCAAGGCCTGTGATAAATGCTTTTGGTGTGTTATTTCATGTAATCCTCACAACCATCCTGTAAGGGGAGTGGTAAACTTAAAATTCCCATCTTATAAATGAGGAAAGTGAATTTCTGAGAAAAGCAGTAATTTTCCTGAGCTGATAAGTGTCAGAACCAAGACTCTAGAGCCCATGCATTATACTGCCTCTCACCTGTGAGCTTTTACAAATGTACTCAGACCCATCCTTTTGATACTAGACTAAACCTTACAGAACGTTTGTCTATCCCACCAGCTCCTTAAGCAGTATCGATTCTAAGGATTGGTGAAATGGAGAGAAAGGTTATAGTCACAAACTGTGCTGAAATAAAACCCTATTATTCCTCCCAACCTCATTCCTCGGAATTTCAGTAAATCCATTATTTTTTTCTCCATGGTTCTGTTGAGTGTCCTAGAGCAGTGATTCTCAAACTTTAGTATGAATAAGAATCAAACTAGAGGATTCTTGGTTCATTCAATGCACACTCCTGAGCCCCTGAGCAACCATGATAGCACTGCTTATAAAAACAAAATAATAACCTATGGAATGATGCTCGAAAATAGTCATTTTTATTTTTAGACTCTCCTAATTCTTCCTCAAAACAAAAGGAGCTTGTTTTTCCAACAACCTACTAGAAAAAAAGTATGTTCAGCAATAATTCTGGAAATATTATTCTCTTCACCAGGTACAAAAACCCTATGGGTATTCTCAATCAATATCACACAACAAGGAAGAAACACCCTCCACGTTCTCGCATGGAACCAGCCTGCCTGGCCTGTCTGCCCCCAGTTTCCTCTAGACCTGGCTGCAGGCGCTCCATAAAGCCCATCTGTAGGCTCAGCCCCACTCCAGCTCTGGGGCTGATCTTGGCCTGAGGAGCCCTTGAGTAGCAGCTCAACAGTTTGGTCAGGTTCCTGCTGATTCCAGGCTGACCCTGGACATCTCATCTGCCAAACCTGGGTTCCTGTTGCCGGCTCCCAGAATCATATCCAGTTTTCCAATATCTGCATTCTTTTCTCTCAGCCACTCCAGGAGCTCTGCAGCCCAACTACCAATTCTTTAGTAACTAAGGATCCTGCCTTTTCTCATCCACTCTGTCTCCTTATGCTCTCTGCTTCCTCAGTGACGGGGGTTCTGCTCTTCTGCTCTGTCACCTCACACTCAGGGTGCTGCTGCTCAACAGTAATGCCCGATAGCCTGCATCTTTGTGCATATTAGAAAAGGACACCTCCTCTGACACCACACAACCCTGTGGGCACATATCTTGGCATGGGCAGGATTTCAGCCACAACTTACCCCTTTAGCCAGGTTCCCCTGTTCACAGCTTATCACCACAACCTAACCAGGTGGCCCTGCTGACATCCTGTGTCCACTCAACCCTCGAAGAGGCCTACTCTATTCAGATCTCCACCAGCCCTCAGCTCACACTGACCCACACCCAAGACTGTATGAACTTGGCCCACAGATCTTATACTCTGCCTTCTTTCCTCTTTGTATTTATTGCTCAGTTTATGACTGTTCACATGCCCATGTGAGCATTAGCTCCAGCTCTAGCTGTGTATTAATGTCTAGATTTTTCTGGTCCAGCCCCATGGGTCTCTTAAGCCTCCTAGAACTAGCCATCTCCATATAGCTCAAACCTTAAGGGAGATGCAAAGGACCCCACCGTGACAGATGTAAAGTCCCCAGTCCTCTTTAACTCATTTACTACCCCTCTTTTAAGTGTGGTCCTTAACATGAATTGGATGATCCAAATGTGTCTATAACCTCATTTACATACCAAAGACCTCCACCCTCTGGTGTTGATGATCCTGTAATATAATATAGCACAGTTATTAAGTACTTACTAAGTGCCCAGCCCTTTGCACACATGATAATGAAAGCAGGGATATTATCATCCCCGTGGACGAGGGAGATTCCCAGAGCAGTGGCCAGAATTCGAACCCAGATGTGTCTCTTTTTTAATTGTGCATTACAGGAAACTATAATTACTGTATTTTTAAACTATAACATTATGAACTTAATATATTCACTTAATAGCTTTTTTAAGTAAAGCAAGGGAATGACAAACATTAAATGTATGCATTTATTAAAATATACTTAGAAACATTATATGAAAACCATTCATTTCACAATTAAAGAGATGAATCTTAAGGAATCAGTAGTCTGGTTAATGGGATTTTGCTAAAAGGACCTAAAAATGCTTAATAGGCCATAATTACATAAAATAGCATATGCAAAATTAAATAATACACAATATTACACCTGAAAAGGCTACATTTAAATCTGAAGGGTTGAGCTACAGCTATTTGATACAAATTAAGGGTGAAAATCTGACATTACTGGGTAACTTAATACAAAATTATAAGTTGACTTATGGGCTTTCCCCTCAAAAAAATCAATTTATATAATTTCAACAAACTGGACCAACTGTACACATTCTGGCTAATTTCTAAATACATCATTTTTTTTCTTCCTGCTAGGTAGAAGACCATGTATATTAACTTTCTTTCTCTCCTCTTTTCCCAATTCTTCTGCTAATACAATGATAGGCAATTAGTTCCTACACACATACACACTCTTCTCTTTCGGTCCTTCTAGAAAAACAATGTTTTTGCCAGATTTTGTCCTCAGCCTATTTAGACATATTTTCACCTAATTAAAAGCGAAAGCTTCACTGCCAAAGCAGATGACGGAATCCTCCTCTAAAAATTGGATGTGCAAAGAATACAAAAAGGACAAAAATGACTTTTCAGCAGAATTTTATTTTTTAATAGCACAGCAGGATAGACTATTTCATTCAGCTAATAGTATACTATACTGGATACTAAAAATAAATGAACTGAAGTTCCTGTTTTCAAAATTTATCCCTTTAGACTCAGCTACATTGAAAATACACAAAGAAGCTTTTAAAGAGACTTCTTATGTTTCTACTGTTTATTCAGATTTTCTCCCAGAGATCTATTTCTTCTCCCAAAGTGAGCATTTTTTTCTATTTTTTCTATTAATATCCCATCAATAAGACGTCCTTCAAAAAGTATTATATAGTTAACTTTACTAAGATAAACATTTTTATATAATAAAATGTGCCACTTTTAGGTGTATAATTTGAGAAATGCATACAGTCATGTAACAACCACTGAAATCATACTGAACATTTCCATCAGCCCCAAAGTCCCCATGTTCCTCTTTGCAGTCAGCTCGCTTTCCCCAGTTCCTGGCTCCTGATCTATTTATCACTGTAGTTTTGCTTTTTCTAAAAGTTCATATAAATGGAGTCATACAGTATATATCTTATTTCTGGCTTATTTCAATTAGTATAATGCTTTTGAAAAAAAAATGTCCATGTTGTTGCTTGTAGGAGGAATTAATTTTATTACTAAGTAATATTCTATTACAAAGCTATACCATTATTTTTTATCAATTCACTGGCTAATAGACACTTGGTTCCTTTTCAGTCTTTGGTTATTGTAAATAAAGCTACATTGACCACTCAAGTACAAATCTTTGGGTGAGCTTATGTCCTCATGGATCATATAGTAACTATATGTTTAAATTTATATGAAAATTTTATACTGCATTCTACCACCTATTTCTGTAAAACAGATTTTCTTCAATCTCTCGGTTAAAAGGAAAACCTACTTAAAACAATTCAAATTATTGACACCATTGAATAACACAAACCACTGGCAGAGGTAAGAATTGATTAATATATTAATATTTAGCACTCATTATGCACGTGTACTCATCTATTTCAGGATATAGGGAATGGAGTTCACAGTCTGGTGAGGGAGCTAAGTTACACTGTTTCAAAATGAGTATGATTATCTGCTGTGAGAAGAAAAGCTAAATATTTTAGACCCCTGCTTTTCGAAGCGTGGCTCATTGACCAGCAATATTGGCATCACCTGTAACTTGACAGAGATGCATAATCTCAGCTCCACCCATTGATCCACTGAATTCAAATCTGCATTTTAATTGTGATGTGTGTGTTTGAGAAGCACCATTGGAGGTCAGAGGAAAAAAGGAATTGTGTGCCATTGAGAGGATTTGGGCTTCACAAAAAATAGTTTTTGAGAGGAACTGGAAGCTCATTCTAAATTCCAGGCTATCTCTTTTAAAAGTCTCTTGGGCTTGACCTTTTAAATTTTCCTATCAGCAAGGTTTTCTCTGATGAAGCTAGTCAGACCCGCTTTGAAAATAAGTGGCTTTGAGAAAACTTCCCCTCACCATTCTAGGGTATGTTTGCAGTTTCTTTGTAAATTCTCTAGATATTCTTATTCCTATATTGTTTTCAGTCTTATCCTTCCATTTACTACCAGTATCACTATGATACTACCGTTATTTTTGAGAGGACTCCTCTCAGGTTACACCTACAGGACACACTTCATTCTGCATCGCCTTCTGATTCACCTAAAAGTGCCAGCTGAATCATCCACCAAACTTTATCACCAACATTTCCAATTATTGCTGTTTACAATTTGGCCCCAAGTATTACAGATCTTAGAGATGGAAAGATCGCTAGAGTTTAGGCCATTTAAACAGAGTAAGGTCTTATGTCATCGTATTATAAAAGAGTCAGCCAAGATTTAGAAAAATTTTAAAGTTGCCAAAGTTTATCTCACTTATAAGTAGCAGCATCAGTAGCACAGAAAAACATCCTCATGTGGATTCTCCTCCAGAACAATTCCAGTCTCATCGTGGGAGTGCAATAACAACCCACTAACTAGTCTTCATTTTGTTCCAGTCCTCTCTCTGATCTCTGTGGTTTTCAATTTCTGAACTACCTTCCTTTGGGTGGCATTGCATTGGCCTGGGTCTCACTCTTTCTTTTCTGCCTGTGCTCTAGACCTTCTCTTCCTCATCACACTTTAATATAGGTGTTCTCTTATCTTAATCCTGTTTCCTAAACCCATGTTCTCATTACTTCTCAGCTACTAGCAATAATCTCTAATCTTTCTTCTATTTAAACCAGCCCACATGCTGCACCTAGCATAAAATCCTCAAAGCCTACTCCTCATTTTGTCACCCACCATACAGGAAAACCTTCAGTGGCTTCCCAATGTCTGCCAAATAAACAGAAAATCACTCAGCCTGGCATTTAAGGCTTCTATAATTTGATCTCTGCATCTTCTCATCTTCTTCATTCCATTTATTATTTGTAGGTAGCAGCATAATTATGTGTTAACTTTGCCTGGTTGACTACCAGTCCTTCTGGGTTTGAGTCTCAGCTCTATCTCTGACTAGCTGTATGACTCTGGGAAGTTCCTTAACTTCTTTATACCTCAGTTTCCTCAGCTGTAAAATGGGAATAATGGTGCTACCTAATAAGTAGTAGATATAAAGCACTTAGGTAAATGTGGTAAGGACCCTCCTAATCTTGTCGTAATTATTCTTTTAAAACTAATGAAGTATTAGCTGGCCGTACACCAAGCCCTCACTAAAATCCAATTTCATAACATCCTGGTAAAGATCCTAAAGAACTCCTGACATCATGTGAATAGCCTTAAAAAAATTAAGCTTCCATTACTATGCTATTACTTCTGCACATTCATTTCAACATTTCAAAGTATCTTTGATAGGAAGGAAGTCTTATTCACCTGCTTCTGAATATAAAATAAAAGGCATTCAAGATAGTAGTAATTCATTAGCAAAACTCATCATAGAATTAGGCCCTATTTCTGGCTATAGAAGCCAACACCTTTTTACATTTTTCATAATAAAACTGCTCTGGGTCTTAATAAAAACAAATAACCCAGATTTGTAATCAGCATATCAAATTTATAGTATTATATAGTTAACTTTACTAAGATAAACATTTTTATATAATAAAATGTGCCACTTTTAGGTGTATAATTTGAGAAATGCATACAGTCATGTAACAACCACTGAAATCATACTGAACATTTCCATCAGCCCCAAAGTCCCCATGTTCCTCTTTGCAGTCAGCTCGCTTTCCCCAGTTCCTGGCTCCTGATCTATTTATCACTGTAGTTTTGCTTTTTCTAAAAGTTCATATAAATGGAGTCATACAGTATATATCTTATTTCTGGCTTATTTCAATTAGTATAATGCTTTTGAAAAAAAACGTCCATGTAGTTGCTTGTAGGAGGAATTAATTTTATTACTAAGTAATATTCTATTACAAAGCTATACCATTATTTTTTATCAATTCACTGGCTAATAGACACTTGGTTCCTTTTCAGTCTTTGGTTATTGTAAATAAAGCTACATTGACCACTCAAGTACAAATCTTTGGGTGAGCTTATGTCCTCATGGATCATATAGTAACTATATGTTTAAATTTATATGAAAATTTTATACTGCATTCTACCACCTATTTCTGTAAAACAGATTTTCTTCAATCTCTCGGTTAAAAGGAAAACCTACTTAAAACAATTCAAATTATTGACACCATTGAATAACACAAACCACTGGCAGAGGTAAGAATTGATTAATATATTAATATTTAGCACTCATTATGCACGTGTACTCATCTATTTCAGGATATAGGGAATGGAGTTCACAGTCTGGTGAGGGAGCTAAGTTACACTGTTTCAAAATGAGTATGATTATCTGCTGTGAGAAGAAAAGCTAAATATTTTAGACCCCTGCTTTTCGAAGCGTGGCTCATTGACCAGCAATATTGGCATCACCTGTAACTTGACAGAGATGCATAATCTCAGCTCCACCCATTGATCCACTGAATTCAAATCTGCATTTTAATTGTGATGTGTGTGTTTGAGAAGCACCATTGGAGGTCAGAGGAAAAAAGGAATTGTGTGCCATTGAGAGGATTTGGGCTTCACAAAAAATAGTTTTTGAGAGGAACTGGAAGCTCATTCTAAATTCCAGGCTATCTCTTTTAAAAGTCTCTTGGGCTTGACCTTTTAAATTTTCCTATCAGCAAGGTTTTCTCTGATGAAGCTAGTCAGACCCGCTTTGAAAATAAGTGGCTTTGAGAAAACTTCCCCTCACCATTCTAGGGTATGTTTGCAGTTTCTTTGTAAATTCTCTAGATATTCTTATTCCTATATTGTTTTCAGTCTTATCCTTCCATTTACTACCAGTATCACTATGATACTACCGTTATTTTTGAGAGGACTCCTCTCAGGTTACACCTACAGGACACACTTCATTCTGCATCGCCTTCTGATTCACCTAAAAGTGCCAGCTGAATCATCCACCAAACTTTATCACCAACATTTCCAATTATTGCTGTTTACAATTTGGCCCCAAGTATTACAGATCTTAGAGATGGAAAGATCGCTAGAGTTTAGGCCATTTAAACAGAGTAAGGTCTTATGTCATCGTATTATAAAAGAGTCAGCCAAGATTTAGAAAAATTTTAAAGTTGCCAAAGTTTATCTCACTTATAAGTAGCAGCATCAGTAGCACAGAAAAACATCCTCATGTGGATTCTCCTCCAGAACAATTCCAGTCTCATCGTGGGAGTGCAATAACAACCCACTAACTAGTCTTCATTTTGTTCCAGTCCTCTCTCTGATCTCTGTGGTTTTCAATTTCTGAACTACCTTCCTTTGGGTGGCATTGCATTGGCCTGGGTCTCACTCTTTCTTTTCTGCCTGTGCTCTAGACCTTCTCTTCCTCATCACACTTTAATATAGGTGTTCTCTTATCTTAATCCTGTTTCCTAAACCCATGTTCTCATTACTTCTCAGCTACTAGCAATAATCTCTAATCTTTCTTCTATTTAAACCAGCCCACATGCTGCACCTAGCATAAAATCCTCAAAGCCTACTCCTCATTTTGTCACCCACCATACAGGAAAACCTTCAGTGGCTTCCCAATGTCTGCCAAATAAACAGAAAATCACTCAGCCTGGCATTTAAGGCTTCTAGAATTTGATCTCTGCATCTTCTCATCTTCTTCATTCCATTTATTATTTGTAGGTAGCAGCATAATTATGTGTTAACTTTGCCTGGTTGACTACCAGTCCTTCTGGGTTTGAGTCTCAGCTCTATCTCTGACTAGCTGTATGACTCTGGGAAGTTCCTTAACTTCTTTATACCTCAGTTTCCTCAGCTGTAAAATGGGAATAATGGTGCTACCTAATAAGTAGTAGATATAAAGCACTTAGGTAAATGTGGTAAGGACCCTCCTAATCTTGTCGTAATTATTCTTTTAAAACGAATGAAGTATTAGCTGGCCGTACACCAAGCCCTCACTAAAATCCAATTTCATAACATCCTGGTAAAGATCCTAAAGAACTCCTGACATCATGTGAATAGCCTTAAAAAAATTAAGCTTCCATTACTATGCTAGCTATTACTTCTGCACATTCATTTCAACATTTCAAAGTATCTTTGATAGGAAGGAAGTCTTATTCACCTGCTTCTGAATATAAAATAAAAGGCATTCAAGATAGTAGTAATTCATTAGCAAAACTCATCATAGAATTAGGCCCTATTTCTGGCTATAGAAGCCAACACCTTTTTACATTTTTCATAATAAAACTGCTCTGGGTCTTAATAAAAACAAATAACCCAGATTTGTAATCAGCATATCAAATTTATGTCTAAAAACAAGAAATAAAATCAAGAACTCTACATATAATCTGAGTTAGCAAATAGGTTTCATCTTACACTCTGATTTAGATTAATTATAATGTTGAGAATGATTCAAATATTGTGTTCTAGGCCCAGAATCAAATAACAGGGTCATTCAGCAATGTCTAACAAGAATGAAGCGTTGAGCGCTTGTCAGCCCTAGACTAGAGAATGGTGGCGGAAGAATAATCACTGCAACAGATGGCAATAAAGAGTTTAAATTTTCTAAACATTTATGTGACAGAACTGTTTTAAATGCTTTAGATGTATATCCTTTTAATCCTCAAAACCACCCTTTAACATCTCCATCATACGGATGAAGGCACTAAAGCCCAGAGAAGTTATAATGTACCCAAGGATACCCAAGTGAGTGACAGAGCTGAAACGTGGACTCAGGCACACACCAGAATCCATGCTCTTCACTATTATGCTCAAAATATTTCCACGTTCTTGATGCCGGGAGATGTAAAGACTGACAGGAAAGGCAGTTCCACAAATCGCCGAGAAGATTATAACTCAGATTCCATTAAATGAAGATGTTTCTGCCAGTAAGAAACCTAAAGATCCAGCCCTACCTCCAGCCTAGGTTCTTGATCTTAGCAGTTCTGCAATCCTAGTGGGAAAGGTCTTTGAAACCACACATGAAAGATCTCAATTTGAATGACAAAGAGCTCAAGAGAGTCTCAAAGACTAAATCCCAAAAACATTGTAAATGTCCATAGTTGCCAGTACCACCAAAGCCTAAAGTTCTCAATCAGTTAAGTGTCCTTCACAAAACAATTTCCAAACAAAGTAGTAATGAAACAAACCTGCTAGTAGAATAATTCCTGAGGAATCTTAACAAATCAGAAAGACTAAAACATGGAGCTACGTCCTAGTAGACATTAAACTCCAGAGCTTTCTCAGAGCAAGTTCATAAATTGCTATCTTAAATTTGCACATGAGATTCCAGGAATACTAAAGAGAATATGTCTGAAAATTATATCAACGTACTTTAATGAAATTATTATTTATTGTAGCATTTAAAGACAGGGGGCTCTCTCGTTCGCTCTCTTTCTGCCGCCACCCTGGTTCCGCGTTCTTTACACAAAATACCTGGTGAAGCCACAGAAACCATCCCTGCCACAGAGCAGGAGTTGCCACAGCTCCAAGCTGAGACAGGGTCTGGACAGTGATGAATCAGTACTGGAGCTTGAGGAGCAAGATTCCACATAGGCAACCACATAACAAGCCCAGGGGCAGCAGCAGCTGAAATCAATGAACTACCAGTCAGTAAAGCAAAACAGAGCTGGAGGGAAAAGAAGGCACGGAAGGCTATGTCCAAACTGGGTCTTCAACAGGTTATAGAGGTTACTAAGGGTCAGTATCTGGAAATCTAAGACTAGCCTTTTTGTTATCACAAAGCCAGATGTCTACAAGAGGCCAGCTTCAGATACCTACATAGTTTTGGGGGAAGCCAAGATCGAGGATTTATCTCAGCAAGTACAGCTAGCAGCTGCTGAGAAACTCAAAGTTCAAGGTGAAGCTGTCGCAAACATTCAAGAAAACACACAGATTCCAATTATACAAGAGGAGACCGAAGAGGAAGAGGTTGATGAAACAGGTGTGGAAGTTAAGGACATAGAAATGGTCATGTCACAAGCAAATGTATCAAGAGCAAAGGCAGTCCAAGTCTTGAAGAACAACATGATGATATTGTAAATGTTATTATGGAATTATCAATTAACCATCTAAAAACAAGGACGCTTTTTTGGTGTTTCAAAATAGTAACTGCAGCTTAGTTTGAAATTTGTACTGTTTCTATCATTAATAAAGTTATGGCTCTTGGGGGTGGGGGGTGGGGGGGACTAGAGTTCATTCTATTGAGAAAACAAGGCCCAGAGAGGGCAACACTTTGCCCTAAGTTACACAACTTGTTAATAATAGCAGTGTAGAAAAGAGTTGGGATGCATGTAATGTTCTGGTTAACATCCAAGTTTTCTTACTCTTTCACTTCCATATTGGCTTAAAACAGTCCCAAGAAAGGCCCATTCAGATTGAGAATAAAAATATTTAAAACTTCAATAGCTCAATTTCGAGGTATGCTAAAGAGTCATCGGTTACATTGAGTCTCAGAGATCTTCTGGCCACAGGTTAAAGTAGTAAGAAATAAATTAACAGGCAGCCGTATACAAACTAAAGTCACCTGCTAGAGGTGGAAACATTGCATCATTGTATAAGAACATTTCAAATGTTCAAACTTCCATCTAAGAAATCTGAGACAATGGCAGTGTTGCCTTTACTTACCTGCACTTTTAAGGAATCTGTTTCCCAATGGCCCTCTGTTCTAAAGGTGAAAGATGCTGTGAGGGTGCTGGATGCTCCGGAGGCTGTGTGCTAAATTGTCGAAGCTTCTCTACTAGAATTATCCAAGATGAAGGCTGCCCTGCTTCTTCACTTGCAAGTGCTAAAATAAAACACAAACATAGTATGCTTATAAGAATGGCTCAGCTACCCGAGAAAAATTTAATCCATTTAAAAACATTTTAATGAAAATACTATTTTAGTAAACTCACTCCTGACCCCTCCCCAAAGTGCTTTATAAAATGATGAAATTACTAAAAACAAAAAACTCACAGCAAAACCAGTAGCATATATTACATTATATATATTACATATATTATAAACAGTTCATGACTGTTTAGCTACAGGGTTCAGCTCAGTCTCCTTGAAAAAAAAAAATAATAATATTCAGCTCAATTAATCTAAGGCAACCTGGTGATGAAAGAACCATCTGTCTTATTTTTCAGCTTCTCTCCACATACACACAGCTTTATTGTTAAATGTGGAGGTGAGAGAAACTGTTGCTCTGAAAATCTTCCGAAGAGGAAGGGATGGGAGGGAGAGCAGAGAATGAGAAGGGCAAGGATTATAAAAATATCTACAAGAAAGTGAAGGGAGAGGAAGCGAGGGGAAATTAGTTAGAAGGGCAACTAGTTTAAGAATGTGCTGTGGCCACTTCCTCATAAAATTTTTGGAAAAAAAAACTCAAAATGCTCTTGCTACAGCTTTTCTTACACAAGACTAACCCTGATTTAAAACAAAACAAAACAAAACAAAACAAAATAAAAAACTGCATGCTCTGTCTTTCTTGTATTAGTAGAAAATGTTATTTTTAAAAAAATTCTTAGGAAACAATTACCAAAAAACAAAACTCACAAAAATATGACAGTATTTTATTTCAGAAGCCATGTCTATAAAGGAAAATAAGAAAATAATTATGCTTTATTATGAAAATCATATAGTAACATAAAAAAGGTAGATTCAACCAAGTAAAGAAAAAAGATTTTAAAAGCTGAGTACACTACAATTATTTCTATGTGTTCGATGTATGTGTGGGCAACACATTACTGTAAGCCATTACAGAAAAATGAAATCAGTTGATGTGCTGAGTTCTGAATTACAGGAAATTTTTTTCATAAACATTTAAAAATCTTAATCTAAATCTTAAGACTAAAATCTTAAGTCTTAAAATTTCTAGAGAAACAGAAAATGATTATTTTCATAGATTTCTATATGCATTTCGCTTTTGAAGAGCTAAGACCCATTTAGAAATTAGAAGGCAGGCCACAGTGCTCTTTAGTGGCTATTATTATAACACAAGTCTCCACTATAAGACAGAATTAGGAACCTTAGGAAATCATGGATAATGATAAATTTGTGCCTAGCATCTTTCTCCCAAAATGTATAGAAAGTACAGCTCTTCTCTCTAGAGGACATACAAATGGCCAGCAAATATATGAAAAGATGCTCAACATCGCTAGCTATTAGGGAAATGCAAATCAAAACCACAATGAGATACCATCTCGCACCTGTTAGAATAGCTATAATCAACAGGACGAGTAATAACAAATGCTGGAGAGAATGTGGAGAAAAAGGAACCCTCATACACTGCTGGTGGGACTGTAAATTGGTTCAGCCACTATAAAAAACAGTATGGAGGTTCCTCAAAAAACAAAGAATTCATCTACCATATGATCCAGCAATACCTCTATTGGGTATTTAACCCAAAGACTTGAAAACCCATATCCAAAAAGATATTTGCACACCGATGTTCATAGCAGCATTATTCACAGTGGCCAGGACATGGAAGCAACCAAAGTGTCTTACAATAGATGATTGGCTAAAGAAGTGGTGGTACATATATACAATGGAATATTACTCAGCCATAAGAAGAGATGAAATACTGCCATTTGCGACATGGATGGACCTTGAGATAATCATGCTAAGTGAAATAAGCCAGACAGAAAAAGTTGAAAATCACATGATTTCACTTATATGTGGGCTATAAACCTAAAAGCAGCACATGAACAGGACAAACAGAGACTCATGGACATGGACTATAGACTAGTGGTTACCAGAGGGGAGGGGGAAAGAGGAGAGGAAGATAGGGTAAAGGAGGTCAAATATATGGTGACAGAAAGAAATCTAACTATGAGAAGTGAACACAGTGTAAACATATATATGCCTTACTGTTAAAGTGTACACTGAAACATTAAACTTCATTAACCAATGTCACCATAAAAAATAAATAGATGGTAGATGATTGATAGATATATAGGAGAAAGTACAGCTCCTGGGTTTCTTTCATCTTCTACCCACAAATAGTCAGCTGGAGTAAAGGCACAATCACAATTTTGAAGCTGGAAGGGCCCTTTAAGATTATGTAGTTTGAATAGGTGGCTAAAGAAACCTCAATGTCATACAAGATACAGCTGGGCGGAATGGGGATTTAGTTATACCTGGAGAAGCTAAATTCAAGGGAAGAAACTAGACAGCCCACTCTCATGTTTGGATGGCCTTCATGAAGAAGAGGCATTAGCCAGGTTCTGAAGGCTACCAGGTGGGTAAGCGATGGCCAGTGGATGCAATATACAAGAAGTTGGGTTTGAGCTCAGTACAGAACTTGCCAACAATTAAGTCGCCTAAAGATACGTGTTGCATTGTTGGATAATGAGTCACTTGTTTGTAAAGATGGTCTTTTCTAAAAACAACTTGAGAGGAATTTGAACAGCAGTGCTTAATAAACTTTAATGTCCATTGGCATCTCCTGAGCGTCTTGTTAAAATGTCGATTCTGATTCAGTAGGCCTGGGTGGGGCCTGAGAATCTGCATTTCTAGCAAGCTCCCAGGTGATGCCAATGCTGTGGCTCAAGACTGCAGGTCTTGAGTATCAAGGATGTAGCTTGATTATAACAATTAGAATGTTATTTAAACCAATTATTTCCCAAAGTGCAAAGTCTTCTAACCACATGACTTCAAAAGTCCTCTTCACCCATGATTTGGGGCAGATGATTAATAAATAGGTTGAATGGTTATTAGCAGGGTTTTGTGAGTCTACACATTCAAATTTCCAAAAATGTTTGTATCTTAGTATCTTGCAGTACCCCCAGATCATATTTCTGAGCAATAACTAATTTTGCACAATTCTCAGAAAGAAATGTTTCACTTCCATTTAAAAAAAAAAAAAGAACACCTGTATGTACATATGGAATAAATTTGGTTATTTACACCTGTTAAAAAAAAAAGAATGATGCTCTTACTCCAAGGTTGGCAAATAATTAAAATCAAACTGTGTTCTAATGAATGAATGAATGAATATATGCATTCAAAAATGCGATTGTAGTTTCAGTATTCTGCAGTTAACAGAGAGAAAGTATGCTTACAAAGTAATGTTTCCCAGTGATTTGTGTCAAAAAATGTGTGTCTCCAAAGGTAGGGAGGAGGGAAATCTCCCAAGGCTAAAATTTGTAGGCTTTTTTTTTCAATGTAGAGCTTTCCATTATTTTCCTAAGCCCTGGAATTTCATTTTCCTACCACCCATCTGGATCATAAAAATTCCTTCAATGCTTCAAAAGTCCCCATTTCTTGCTTGCTCATATTTTGCTTTGCTCCCATACTTATCTAATAAATTTGGGCTTGTATCAGTTCAAAATCCTATTGATGTCTTTCCTGAAGAAATATGTTAATATCTGAATACACAGACCCTTCTTCAAATTTTACAGTATCTTTAGGTTTATCTCTCAGAGTAACTAAATCCACAACTAAGGAGAAATCAGTTTTCTGCCTTTCCTCCAACTCTGAAAGTCCCCCTTCCAATGAGTTTACTGTTTTAGTTCACTTAAAAGTTATAAGAGGGGGAGGGGGAGCAAAGAAAAGTTATAAGTAACATTCCATCTGATTTACAAAAGCCCTTTTTTCAAACTACTTATCATATCAGTTTATTCTGATTGAGCTTAGCTTATTCTGCTCCTTTGGCAGTATCATCTGTTTGTTAATTCCTATTTTGCTGTTTTTGAAAGAAAAAAGTGAGTTAACTTGAGGGTAAACAATCAGATAAACCAATCAAACCTTAAGATTGGAGTGTTGGAAATCTTCTTGCTTTCCACAGCAAGTGAAAATATGTGATAAACTTATATTACTATCCATCAGATGATCCTCTAATCATCCTTTGGGGTACCTTAAAATTTATTATTGGGAGGGGGGAGATAAATAGGGTAAAGGGGGTCAAATATGTAGTGACAGAAAGAAATCTAACTATGGGAGGTGAACACACAGTGTAAACATATACATATGCCTTACTGTTAAAGTGTACAGCTGAAACTTATTGGATTTCATTAACCAATGTCACCATAAAAAATTAACTAATTAAATTTTTAGAAAATTATTATTGAAACTAAACCAATACATGAGACATATATATTTTTTTAATGAAGTTATACAATCCTAGATTTACTTCCTAACGTAGTAGTAGGTTAATCTTTTCGTCAAAGCATATCGAGTCAAATTTATTTCCTGAAAAAATTAACTCTGAAAGTTTTCACCTTCTGGGGTAACTTTGTTGAATTAATCAATAAACAATTTCTCAATGCCTACTTTATGCCAGAGATTGTTCTGGGTGCCAAAGATACAGTAGTGAAGAAAAAGTTAACAATCCAGGAGAGAGGCACTTGTGGCTCCACTAGAAACTGACCCAGGTGGGGAAGGACAGGGAGTTTCTCTGAAGAATTTGAGAGAATTCTAAAAGAACTCCTTTGAGAAAGAGTTAACCAGATGCAATTAGGGTGAAAATGAAAACATTCTAGGCAGAGGAAATAGCATTTGCAAAGCTTCTGAGGTGAGAATGAAAATAATACACTAAAAGAATTGAGGCTGCTGATTGTAGGAGTGATCGAAAATAATAATAGCTGATCTTTGTTGCATGCCTACATGCATGGACTCATAATCCTCCCGACAGTGCTGAGACAGGCAATGTTATTCTCAGTCTCTGAATAAAGAAACTGAGGCTTAGAGAAGTTGACTTGTCCAAGTTCTCAAAGCTAGAAGCTGTTAAGGTAGGGTTCAGCTGAAGCAGTCTGCCACTGGGTCTTTATTCTTGATCTGTAAACTAATATATGGCTTCCCAGGAGCCATGTCAACTTGGGGCTTTCCTCATGTTCAAGACTTATTCCACCAACTTCCAGTTTTTACAGAATGACATCGTGAAATAAAGATGCATTAGAACAGCTTCCGTCTCATTCTCAGAGTCTTGATAAATTTAAGGTTCCTAGTTGAAACTTATTCCCTTAGGAAATATTACATGGAATTTTTTATTACAAAAATGTTAACAAAAGTCCAAATGTTAATATAACAAATGCCCGTGAACCCCAAACCAAAATAACCATATCTTCTCAGGGATTTTTTTTCAAATGTACATTTTTGTTCCCCTCCTTACCCTGTTCTTCTCCCAGAGGCAACCACTATCATGAATTGATAGATAGCCAGTCCATTTATTTTTTATACAAACACCCACACACATCCATACACATTATATGGTATATACAATATTGTTTTCAGTAATGTTTAACATTTAAATAATAAATGTGTAATATTCTAAAATTTGTGTCTTTCACGCTATACTTTTGGTTTTGAGATACATCCACATTGATGCATAAAGATCTAGTTCATTTTTCAAATATAGCACAAAATTATCTATCCCCAACTAGTAGACATTTAGGTTGTTTTCAGAAAATTGCTTTTCTAAATGTCATTTTGGAGCCAAATTTTTTCCCATCAAGGAAAACCAGTTTACAAAGCCACTGAATCTTATAAATTGCTAGAAATACTTTCAAATAGAAATTTCATTTTTTAAAATTTTATTAAAATTATTGAGGTAACATGGTTAATAAAATCAAATAAGTTTCAAGTGTACAATTCAACAATAAGTTATATGTATATTGCATTGTGTGTTCACCACTCAAAGTTAAATTTCCTTCTGCCACCAAATATTTGACCCCCCCAACCCTTATCTACCGTCCCCCACTCCCCTTCTCTCTGGTGACCACGAATACACCATGTCCATGAGTATCTGTTTGTCATGTTTGTTTGTTACTTTTAGTTTTATATCCCACATATGAGTGAAATCATATGGTTCTCAACTTTTTCTATCTGACTTTTTTCTCTTAGCATAATGTCAAGATCCTTTCACATTGTCACAAATGGCAGTATTTCATCTTTTCTTATGGCTGAATAATATTCCATTGTTTTTAGAAATTTAATTTTTTTAAATTAAATTTATTGGGGTGGCATTGGTGAATAGAAATTTCATTTTAAATACAGGGTTTCTTTTTTCTAAAACATAAACCTTTAATAATTCAAGTCACATAAGAATACGTAGATATTTAAAATACTATGAATCTCTGAAAAGGAAAAGTTAATAGTATTTTAAATGAGAAGAAAAATTTCTAGATAAGGTCTATCCATAATAATCCTGTTGAAAACAAAACATATTGAAGAGAAAGTAGATGAAGAAAATAATCTTACAACCACTTTCTCTTCCTGATAACCACACTAACTGGGCAAACAAAACAAAACAAAACAAATAAACAAAAAAACAGTGTTTGAGCAAGAAGAAAAACGAACCAAAAGTTTCTCTGGGATGCTTTGTTTCATGTTCTGGCCAGAAAATAATCCAAGGTGCAACCCCACAAAAAGATAACCAAATTTTTCTTTAGAATCAAGAGTTTGGAAAGTGCCTACTATGTGCCAGAGTCAATGTTTGATAAAATGTAACAATTCAATAAATCAATAAAATGCAACCATTTGATCTTGAAATGGTTACACCTAAAAACAGTGTGACTATAAACAATGTTTTATTTTCATTAATGGAAAATTTTAACTCAAGAACATCATAAAAAGATTTATTGCTAAGTATAAACTAGAGTTGACTCTACAAATATGTGAAGACCCATCTATGGAATTCCTATTATCTTTAACATTATTTTCTATAAAAAAGAATCTAAGAAAACCTCAAAAGGCAGATGTTTTAAAATATGGATAACTGTTTACTAAGGTTGGATTCTTCATACTATAAAATAAGCTAGTCTAGAAAATGCAAAAGGAAATTTAAAGAGGTCATTTCTCTTTGGAGGGAGGGCAAAGTCTCTTCTCTTAGGATATTGCCAAAGAAGTACATACTATCCCCAGGAAGGTAAATTTAAAAAATAATAATAATAATTGGGTTTCTGATAAAAGAAGGAACTCCAGCACACTGGAGGTCACAATGGAGTCGGCATATCTGGCCCCAGTTTCAAAAACAACTGGTAAAATATTTTTGCACACTCCATAGGCAAGCCAAGGAGATATCACTTCTTCTAGATCCCTGACTTTCAGCCCAAGAAATGCTCCTGGGCTTAGGAAAACCTTCCCAGGAAACCCCTCCCAGGCTTCAGGAGGCAGCCGTGAACTCAACTGGAATTTATCCTACCAATATTTCATTGAAATAACTGGCCAACAAATGGGGCAGCACTGTCATGCATTTATCCATCTGTCCATCCATCCATCCTACAGGTATTTATTATCCATCTGTCACATGGCACAAGATCTCAGGGTGCAAGGTCTGTCTGCGCTGAGCGAGCACACATGTACTAAAGGCAAGTCCATATAGCCACACATTTAAACAGATAATTAAACATGCCAAACACAACCTCTTAACTACGGGTTTAAAGTGCACTCTTTTATTATTTTTCAATTATATAATGTGTATTATACAGAATACATGATTAACTAAAACATGTACCTTTTTTGCATTACTCTCTCAAAGGGAAAAATATAAATATTAATATATAATATAAGTAGCAGGAATGAGATGTTGAAAGAGGCTTAGCAAGAGAAAAGGAACCACAAATAGACCAGAAACAAAAATTAAAATTACCTAAAATTTGAAAACTTCCCACATTTGTGATTTTTTTTTTAAATGTCCTGAACGCTTGCTCATAGTTACTAGTGAGAAAGGGCTTCTGAACTGAAAGGAAGGGGCAATTTAGGAGCACACATCCACTCTGCAATCGCTCTCTGCTATGGGCATACGAGATTAAGGAACAGAATCTGTGCTAAGAGCATTTAGGACAAAAGCTACCAGCAAGTCCCTAGGTCCCAAAGGAAGAGCACAAAAGAAGAGCACAGAAAGTGGCCCGAGTCTGTGGACTAACCCTGGGGAGTTCACAACAGTACAATCCTTGTGGTTCCCGTAACACCAGAAACTCAGTCCAGAATAAAAAACAGGTAAGTCATAAGGCAGCATAGAACGAGTCCTCTGAAGCGAGTACTCCGCCATCTACTATGCTCTGCATAGTTCCTTACTAATAACTACAGCCAAATTGTTTGGCTGCTTTTTGATCCGAGGACATTCTTATTTTCTCAAATGAGAACTGGCCTTTGATATGTGTAAGTACAGCAAAATGAAACGTTTATTTACAATATGCCAAACTACCTGAAAATAGGGATTCCATTTAAAAAATAAGTTGGATTGCTACAGCCGTGCCACCCTGAACATGACCGATCTTGTCTGATCTCGGGGGCCTGGTTAGTACTTGGATGGGAGACCAACTCGGAAGACCAGGTGCTGTAGGCATAAAAATAAAAAATAAGTTGGATTTATTTTCCTACTAAAGATGATTCTGGCCCGGAGGAACTGGGGAAAACTGGATGGAGATTGTGACCCCTTCTGGGCCGGAGAGGAGGGGTAAGGACACCTCAGCAAAGAGCCAGAGCAGCAGTGATGGGAAGGCACAGAGGGCTGATTGGCAAGGCTTACTCTGGGGCATGTCAGGAAACCAAATTGGATGGGTCTCAAAAATACTAGTGAAGGGTAGAGTGAAGAAATAAAAAGCCATAGAATAGTGTTGAAACCTCTGTCTGCCTATAGGGCACATCACAGACATAGAGCAACCAGGGGCAAAGGAGGATACTCTGTGAGCCAGGCCAGACAGGAGCAGCTTGGACAGGGGGTAGCCAGAGCAATTCCAGAACCAAGGGTCAGATGCCCTCAGGGGGATGCAGAGAGGAGGGTTCAGGGAATCAGACCCACCACAGACCCTCTATATTCATTTCTTAAGGCTGAAAGGAAAAAGTGCTACAAATGGAATGGCTAAAAACAACAGAATATATTGCTTTACAGTACACTTGTCACATAATACACTGTCTCTGGAGGCTAGAAGTCTAAAATCAAGGTGTTGGCAGAGCCATGCTTCCTCTGAAACCTGAGAATCCTTGCTGGCCTCTCTGTAGCTTCTAGTGTTTCACTGGCACTCCTTGGTGTTTCTTGGCTTAGAGATGCATTGCTCCAATCCACTGGCATCACATAGTGTTCTCCCTGGGTCTGTCTTCACATGGATGTTTCTTACAAGGACACCAGTTATTCTAGACTAGGGGCCCACCCTACTCCAGTAATACCTCCTAACTAATTGCATTGCAATGATTTCATTTCCAAACGAGGTCACGTTCTGAGGTACTGGGAGTTAGGACTTCAACATGCCTTTTGAGGGGACAAATTCAAACTATAACACTCTTCTTGGGCTGCTCAGTCCTCACCCTCAGCCAGGACTCTGAAGCTCTTGGGCCATTCAGAATACTCGGGGGGCTAATTCAAATTAAAGAGACACAGAGAAAAATTACCCTATGGTGGTGAAAGTCTGAAGAGTGGTTACATTTAAGAAAGGAAACTGTGACTGGGGGTAGAGCATGCGGTGCTCATCTGGAGGGCAGATAATGTTCTAGTTCTTCACCTGGAGGTAGGTTACATGGGTGCATTCACTGAAAGGAAATGTATGAGCCGTACTCATACAGTGTGTGTACTCTTCTGTATGTCTGATATACTTCCATAAAAACTTTACTTTAAAAAGCATTAGAGAACATGAGCTGCCCAAGAAATAGAAGGTTTTGCAGCCCAGGTAGACCTTAAGAGGGGGGCATTATCTAGGAGGGGCCACAACCCAAGTGCTAGCTGCTCACCCTTGTTGGTTCAGGCTGGTGTGTAACTGGAAACGGCAAAGTAATTCACTTATAGTGAGAAAAATACAAGTGCCGAAAAGTCTATAAAAACGGCAAATTGGCAACTTCTATAGGCAAATCCATGGATGATAAGTAAAAAGTTGTTTGATAAGCACAGACCCATATTAAGGGCGCATTCTCTCTTCAACAGTGCTGAAACATGCTCAGACACTTCTTGCTTTGCTCTATTTTCCCAGCCTCCCTGCGGACCTCTCCCACACATTCCATTTTCAGGCTAATTACAGTTCAAGTAAGTTCCAGTGTTTTTTTCTTTCACTTCTAATTCTCTGGGAATTTTAAGCTCTTGTGGTTAGGTTGTTTTGTGTCCTATTGCTTAATTTCCTACCAAAAGAAATCAACACCAAAAGACAGAGTTAAAATACACTGGACACCAGTCAAACTTAGCAAAACACATATTTTGAGAGTAAAAACATCTAAGGTTTTCTAGAATTATAATTCAGACATTTAACATCAGATATTGCATAAACTCTGAATATACCAATATATTAAAAACCGAGTGATGCCTTAAAAATGAGAGGAGAAAGGAAGCCAAAACTTAATGGCAATGCAAACAAAAAAAATAAAAATCATATATTTATCAAAATTTTACAAATAAATTATCAAGCACATAATTACAGAAAATGAAACTGTGATTGGAAGAACAGCTTCCTATTCTATTAGCTTTCTAGTCTATAAAAAGTATTAGGAAAGCACTGAAAGAAGCCATAAATTTGTAGTGAACTTACTCACTGTTCTCCTTGGATATCTCTACTCTCAAATTTCATATAAACTCCATGGTTCAGAAGTCCCAAATGATATTATCTCTCTGTTTCAAACACTTAGGTTTTTTTAAAAAACGAGAACTCTAACATCAATTACACGTTACCATTACTAATGTTTTGATCATTTTCTTTTGAAAACAGAAAATGGAAGATGTATGCCATGCCATATGTAAATCCAAGTCCAACTTCAGAAGCAATGTGCAGAATCTGCCTATTACAAATTGTCCATATAGACTGACAGTCTGTAAGGCGCATAGTCTTATAGGGAGATGTGAATATATAGGCCCTGTGTTTGAGTCTGTGTCTGATCTAGAGGACATCTGCACTGTCTGCTGCATCATCTCCTAAAATGCCTGACTTGGAATGTTATGCTCTAAGAGCACCAAACTTCTCACAATTCTAAATCACACAGTTTCAGGCCTCAGTGCCTCCTATTCCAGGAGCCTAGAACGCTCTCCCTCCCTCCTCTCTCACCTTCCAGCCTCCCTGCTCCTCACCATAAATCAGAATCATGTTAAGATTCTGCACTTCAAAGAGAACTTCTCTTTATACCCCCATCCTGCATTTGGACGAGGGCAGAGTGTCTAAGAAAAAGCATACATAAAGCTGTTTCAAGAATAAGCATAACTATAACTCATATTATAAATCATACTTATGAAACTAAAAAATTCAAACTAAAGGATGTTCAGTTTTTAAATGGACATCTGAATAGTTTTTTTTCTTCTTAACTCTCGTTTATTCTAAAAACTCTTAGTACTATTCAACAGATTTCATCCCCAGCCCATGTGCACATGTACACACACACATGTGCACACACACACACTCACACACACATACACGCATGCACGCTGCATCCCTCCACTGTGCCCACAGATCCCCATGTTATAAATAGCACAGCACCTGGTACATGATACGTGTCCAAATATTTGTTGCTGTTCACTGCAGAAAAATTGAATACAACAACATGAGTAGATTGAGTACAAAGTGAAGTCAGGTGCTAAGAGGAAAGTGGAGAAAAAATTAGAGACAGATATGGTCAAACACAAAGACTTTTCAGAGTGTTAAATGTTAACATTTGAAGAATATAGTTAAAATAATAGCTATAATAATGAATTATAATGATAATAATGGCAAGTAATAGTGATAAAATGTTTGAAATTTGACAGAAGCTAGGCTAAACTATATGTTTACTTTTTAATTATTACAATAATTATAATATGGACATCATTTCAAATGTACAAAGAAGAAAAATGATGCTCAGAAATTAGGCAACTTGTTCAGAGTCATGCAGTTATAAACTATGAAGCTGAAAAACAAACACGGGTTATACTCTGGCTTAAATGAGGGAGTACACAGTGGAAAGAACACCCCAAGCTAAAACACTGGATGGCTTGCAGTAACTACAGTTTCAAATGGGAGAGTAAAAAGAAAGTTAATGACATGAAATGGCAGAAAACATCAAAAACCAGTGGGATTCTCTGGATTTTTGAGCAGGAAAAAAAAATTCCCTAATTAAAACCACACTTGAAGCCTGTTTTTATAAAAGGTGCATGATGAAAAGAATGGTGCATGGTCATAGGTGGAGAGCTCAGGTAGAAAATTTTTTACAAGAATATGAGTATAATATTTTACAGTTAAAGCATAAAAGCCCTACCCACCTAATCCGCAAAAAAAGATTTTTTGCTATAGGTGGGCTGGATCTGTCCTCCAAAAAATTCAATGGCAGGAAAACATTTATAGGAACTTCATGATCAGAAAAGTACACATATCTCCTAATATCCTGCTTATGAAAAAATCCAATTACTTCTAATTTGTTTATAGCATAGCCGGGATCAAACAAGAGAGATTAGCTAATTTACTTTGACATATACTTGAAATATTGGTTCCAAATAGCCACAGCATTTTGACAGCAGTGTCCTTTCTCTCACAAAGATCATTCGCAAGAGTTCCTTCAATTTTCAGAGTCTATCAATGAAATAAAATTATAAATCAAATTAATTGCTGTTGCTGAAAAGCAGTTAAAAATGCACTCACACCCTATTTGAATGCCAGGATTATTATTTCATTCCTCTCATCTAAATGTAACTGTATGACCCATTTTCCAATCTTTAGGTTCAGTTTTATAACTCTATATTGTCTCTATTAATTATTACATATTATGTTATATTATCTACATTTTATATTAACTGTATATTACCCATAAAAAGAAGTCAGGGAATATAAAAGGAAATCTCCAATCTCTTTTTATTCTTTGGTTCTATGCTGAACATAGAAAATGTACATACTCCCTTATTTCTGCCTCCTCCATCCTTTAATGCATGAAGGACTCAAGCATACTAAAGGGTCACATAGATTTGGATAAAAGCATTTTATTATTTTATTTTATTTATACCGTTATATTTTTATATTAGCGTTTTTATTTTATACTTTATTTTATTATGTTATTTTATTATTTTAACAGAAGCAGCACCTTTATGGTGCTGGCCTAAATATTTCCAATAGAATAGTTCCTAAGAGGAAAACTCCTCCAGGCTGTCAGAAACAGTGAGCAAATAACCAACCTGAGGACTAAAATCAGGTGGGGGGCAGGGGAGGAACTCTTCATGTCCTTGTAAGGCGGGAAAAGACAAATCTAAAAGGCAGAACCTTTAAATATTTATAATTTTTAAAATATGAATACAGAATATATCTATTAACCAAGAAGATGCCCTCTGAAGACATCATCCTTTGTGAGAAACTTTGTCACTAAGAGTCTCACCAAGAGCTGACAGCTGGGCCCCTCTCTTGCATGACTGCCTCTCAGTTCCCTCTGCCAGGCACTTCCCCCTTCATCCCGGCTCTGGCAATCTTTTTTTAAGACAAACTTGTTGATTTTTTTTTTTTTTTTTCAAGTATACAATACATTGGTTAGACATTTATATAGTTTATAAAACAATCCCCCTAATTGCTCTTTATCTCCTCTGGCTCTCCTCCTAACCATTACATTACTACTAACTGCATTCCCTACGCAGTATTCCTCATCCCTGTGACCATCTATCAACCACTAATTTGTACTTCTTTAACCCTTAACTTCCCTTCCCTCTGTCTGTCACCAGACTGTCCTCTATATTTGTTTTTGATTAGTTTGTTTTGTTCTTTAGATTCCTCATATAAGTGAAGTTATATGGTATTTTTCTTTCTCTGTCTGACTTATTTCACTCAGCGTAATAACCTCTAGGTCCATCTATGTTGTTGCAAATGATTTCACTTTTTCCATTGTATATATCATAACTTCTTTATTCTATCATCTGTTGATGGGCATTTAGGTTGTGTCCGTATTTTGACTATTGTAAATTGTGCTGCCATGAACATAGGGGTGCATAGATCTTTATGAATTATTGTTTTGGTTTTCTTTGGCTAAATACCCAGAAGCGCAATTACTATGTCAAAAGGTAGATTCATTTTTAAGTTTTTGGGAAACCTTCAGACTTTTCCAGAGTGGCTGTACCAATTTGCCATCCCACCAACAGTGTATGAGTTCCTTTTTCTCCCCGCCCTCACCAACACTTGTTCTTTGATCTATTGATAGCCATTCTGACAGGTGTGAAGTGATATCTCTCATTGTGGTCTTAATTTGCATTTCTCTAAGATTAATGACCTTGAGCATCTTTTCACATGTCTGTTGGTCATCTGTATTTCCTCTGGGGGAAATTATCTGTCCAGGTCTAAATTGCCCATTTTTAAATTGGATTATTATTAGTTGTTGTTGTTGTTGTTGTTGTTGTTGTTGTTGTTATTGTTGAGTTTTATGAAGCTCTAGCAATCTTGATAAGGAGGGCTTTTTACCCCCAAGACATTTGTTTATGTCTCAAACTAGGTTAAATGATACCTATTAGAACCTAAGAAATACCATAATAAGCATTGGAACTTCAGCAAAGCAAATCTCTGCCTACTCAAGTGCATAAAATTATGGATGTAAAGATGTCTGTGGTACTATTAAAGAGAGAGATGATTTTGTTATTCACGTTCTTGGCACATGTATTTCCTCAGTAATGTAAATGAAGCCTGACTAACCCAACTCAAATTTTGATAAATTATGAATTATGAATGTGCTAAAAGTTTACTTTATATGAAACCAAACTTCAGAGTATTCATCTGATGACATTTACATTCTAGTCCCTTACTTATCAGCATAAGTACACTATAATATTTTCAAAAAGAAAGAAACTTTTCAAAACCAGAAGGATTACATGTTTTCTCCAATGGGTAAAGTTTTTGAGATGACAAATTGATAATCCTAATAGTTACAAAGATGATCATAACAGTTATAAAGATGTTATAAATGAGCTAATATATTAAGATTGTGAGTCAATCTATGGACATGAATGAGTCATTTGGCCAATGTTTTCTTGATCTATAATGTTCTGGACATTGCACCAGATACAAGAGGTGCAGGGGTGAAGAAGAGAAAACATCATTGCTGCCCTCTTAAATAGAAATGTGTTCCAGATTTTATGCCTCTAGATCAATCAAAAAGATACAAAAGCTGAAAGTGAGTTGTTTTGTATGTTAGTGATATTAAGTATGTAAGTTAATAAATGAGCATCTGGCTAAAGAATCACAAAAACAATTTGCTCTCTAAGGAGTGTACCAAGCTTCCCCAGAGAATATGCTGGTGCTGAGCTGCCCTGGAATCTAAAGATAACATGCTGGGACCTTCTTCTCATTTCTGATAAATGGAAGCTACTAAGATATCACTTTGGACATAAACTTTCATAATTTAGGAGCTACTCTAATACTGCCAAGATCATCTTCAAAAACCAATAGAAATGAAACTTTTCAGGCATAGTATACTCCCATGAGAAATATTACGAGTCCATTTCCACTGAAACTGTACTCTAAAAGAGAATAAACCTTCCATAACAGACTTCATAGAGGCTCTGGGAGAGAGGGAGCAAGAGTTCAGGAAAAGGCAAAGTATTTAGATGATCATCTCTTGCAACGATCATTGTCTTCCAAAAGATATCAATTGTAATTTTTTTTTTGACTAAACAATTAATTTTTAGTATCTAGTTTCAGATGTCACCAGCTAAGCCAATGACTTTTTAGAGACAACTAGATATTCAGTCTGGAGAGACGTTGAGAAATCAGAGCTAGTGTTGGAGAGTTTTATGCATGAATGTGAAACTAAATAAGAATATGAATTTATTTCAGAGAATAGGAGAAACACTGTGCAGAGTCTTTTGAGCCCTGCTTCTCTGTGTGGATCTGCCCAGGCACTGGCGTAGGGCAAGGAAGGGGAAATCAGTGATAGCCAACTAACAGGGAGAAGAAAAACCAACTGAGAGTGAAAAATGTGTGTGTGTGTGTGTGTGTGTGCGCGCGTGTGCGCACGCACATGCATCAGGAAAGCCCATCGCCCACTGAGTGAAGACTGAATTAGTCTCTAATTTAAAATCTCCAATGGCATCCCCTTCCAATTAAAACATAGTCCAAGGGTTAAAGTAGTATAAATTAGTAGTCGATAGATGGTCACAGAGATGGGGAGCATGGCATAGGGAATGCAGTTAGCATGAATGTATAGGCTAGGTGGAGAGCCAGAGGAGAGAAAGAGCAATTAGGGGGATCAGTCTATAAACTATATAAATGTCTAACTAATGTACTATATACTTGAAACTAATAAAATAAAATTTAAAAACTAAATTGTAAAAAACAGTTCGAACTCTTTTCTGACTTGAAGTCTTCACCTAAGCTATCTCCCACCTACCTCACTGACTTATCTCTTCTTCTCTCCCTCTTTTGCACCGGTTTTCATTTAGTTCTCCAAACACCCCAAATTCATTCATGCCTCCGGAGCCTTTGCAGTTGCTGTTTCCTCTGCATACAATACTCTTCCTTCTGCTCTTCACTTGGCTGGCTCCTTCTCACCATTCACATCTCAGGTCAAATATCACCTCCTCAGAGAACCTCTCTGATTGCTCTAAAGTAGCTTCCCCTCATCCCCTCTCTAGCACACCCCCATGCTGTACTGTTGTTGTAACACTCATTCTATCTAAAAGATGTTTTTTCATTTATTTGTATCTTGTTTAATGACTCAATTTCCCACACACACACAAAATAAGCTCTGTAAGAGCAGGGTCTTTGTTTTGTTCAACACTGCATGCCCTATCCCCACCCTCAGCACCTAGAACATTTCTTGTTACATGATACTCAGTAAATATCGGTTGAATCTCAAGTCTCACATTATGGATGACCATGCAGAATGTCACCCATGATCCACTGAAAAACCGTTCTCTGTTCCCTTGTCACCCCCACCTCCCAAAATAATGACTGTGACCCACAGCCAGCCATACCAACTCCAGATCTGCTTCTGTAACCTGTGGAAGGCAAGACTGACCCTGCTTCCCTTGATACAGTCTCTACTTTCCTTGCCATCTCCTCATCTGGAGGCCTTATTCTCCTCATCTCCTATAGATCTTTCCTTTCCCAGCCAGATAAAAAGTAAATCATTGTTCTAAGACCATCATTACATGCTCCTGAACAAAATGATGCCATTTGCACACTATGTCTGAGGTATAAAGGGGAGAGAGATTGGTGGAAGAGGAGAACCTTTTCAGTCAGCTTCAGTGTTCACGACCAGAAAATTTCTTGAAGGTTGGCTGCTCTCCCCTTCCTCTTTCCCAACAGTCCTTGGAAGAAGGAAGCCCCTGGCCAGATGCAGAAGGTTGTGGCAGTAAAGTAAGCTGCCTACTGTCCCCCCATCCCCACCCCAGATGACCAAAAGCGCTCCAAGAAAAAGAGGTACAGACATCGGGAAGAGACTCAGATCCTACTGCTCTTTACTCTCTTTTACCCTCAAAACTTCACCTCCAGAATCTCATCCCTTCTTAATCTGACAGCATAGCAGCCAAGGTCCTGACCAAGTCTGAGACATTACTGATTCCCAAAGGTGAGGGAACTGTACTTCTGAAACCCTGATATGAAACCACAAAAACAAATTCCTGCTGAAACCCTGTAATATCGAGTGCATACATTCTATTCCATACATCAAGCTCGTTTCAAATCAAATACATTTTTCTTTTTAACCTATGAGGATTCACTTGGAAATTGTGATGTGTGCTGTTATCCATTGTAGTTTAGGTAAACAGGAGAGATTAATTTCGTCTATGAGGATGGGAGTGTAGCCCTGGGAAGACCTCTTCCAGGCAAGAAGAATGAGTAGGAACTTCAGCGAAACTGTATTCAAAATGAAAAGAACTTTTGGAACACAATGCATTGGTGGTGACATAACCTCTTGAATTTGGCTGGACACAACACACCTAAGTGTCATGTCAAAAATGTGGAGAAGATAGAAGATGCCTAATTGGTATAAGTCTGAAGCTATCAGAAGGAAAGGGTTATGCAGACCGCCTATTCAGGCCAGCCTAAGGGATAATTTAGAAAGTGTATCCAGATCAGGGGATATACAACTTGAGTGTGTGCACTGTGAAGGAGAAAGACATGCACAAAGAATGTAAGAATTTGTGAGCAATGTATGCCATGGAGGCTTCCCGGCATGGTTTAAGGCAGAAACGAAGCAGACCTTCATGTGATCCATTCTAAGTCACTTAACCTAGGGCAGTCTCAGGTTTTTTAACTGAAAAATGAGGCTAAACATTCCTGTCTCATAGTGGTGTTGGGGAGATTTAATACGATAGCATATTCATGAACACACTGCGGATCACAGTGGGTGCTACATGAGTTTCATGCTTTTCTCACCTCTTTGATAAGCATCACCTAGAATGCATATTAAACAGATCTCTGGCCCCCCCAAACTGGATGAAATCAACATTTTTATAGAAGCCAAGTGGTAATCTGCATGGTTAACAGGTGATGCTTATCAGAAAAACATGAGAAACAGCATTATTTCACTTCCCTCCCATCACATTCCACATTTCGTGGAACACACAAGTATCTCTACCAGAAGAAAAAGGCTGTCATTAAGTCTGGAATGAGAAAAATGAGAGAATTACAATTTTCACAAAAGACAGACTGATGTTTTTTAGTGATATGTCTCTTAATGGCATTATTCTGCCAATACTGTCTATTCCCTTCTGGGCCTCGAAGATTTTCATTGATTTGGATATAAGAACAAATTGAGTATTTCCAACAAATCTACTGAGAAACATAGTCAAAATAGCAGTCTTATTTTTTTTATTGCACCATTATGAGGAGACATGGTACAATCTGGGACTGTGACATTCAGCAGGTGTGGTAAAAATACTGTTCAAAGGAAGCCCCATCAGACAACAAAAGAAGACCTCATCCATCCCTTCCTCCACTTTAATGACTGACAGTGTAGGAAGCCAGATCCAGGTAATATAAAGAGTTTCTATAGAAGTTCTCTCCTTATAAACCATTCTCTATAAAGGGTTTCCAAGGTACTTAGCCTTATTCAGAGACAGCAACGAGATATCAGTCTAAGGGTGTCTCTTTTGTAGGTCTTGGTATGAAAGGCAGTCTTTGGTAATAGGGAAAGGCAGCATCTCAAAAACAATTTACAAATGTCAAATTGGCATGCTTTCAAACGGAAAATAACCTGGCAGCCTGACCAGATCTTTCCAAATATTTAACATCTCCATGTAAATAAAAAGACAGTTTCACGTCTACAGCTCAGAGAGGAAAATGTTGACACCAGAAAGTCAAATATCCAGTCCACCTTAGAGAGGCCATCGGAGATCTGAAGAGCAGTGCGGATCTGGGGCTCTAGGGCCCAAGAGAGCGAGGAGCATCTGGCCCAGCTTCAGAGTTTCCGTAACTATCTACTTAATCACAGCACTCAGGGGACTTTCCTCTTAAAACACATGTGACTTTGAGTTTAGAATCTGTGGCTTGTGTGATTTCTGATATGCTGGCATTCACGATATTATTCTCATCCCCACTCCCACAGTTTTTAAATATTGCCTTGGAACAGCAAACACCGACCGCGCGGCCCCAACCTCTCTCTCTGCCCTTTCTACCGAAGATCATAAAAGAGGTGGTTTTGGGTTTGTTTTTTTCTGTAAGTCACTTTCTATAAATTTTCTTTTAAGCCAAAATAACAGCACACAAGAATGAGATCTCCAGGGAGCTCCGAAGGAAGCGACCTCAAAATAACAAGTATTTTTCTCCCTTACCTTGAAAACTAACGGCAGGCCAAACACTGAGATTTTCTCAACTCCGCCCTTCCCCCCCAAACTGCCTTGCTTTGTAAGGTCTAGTTCTACTGTGGCGGGAAGAAGGGTCTCTCGGAAATTGTTTCTACGGTCAAAGACGAGAACCTTGCAGACCTCTCGCCCCTGCTCGCGTCCAGATCCCTTTACAAGAAAACAACAGTGAGCGAGGAGCCCGTTACCCCTGTTGGTCTGTCCTCTCGAGCGCCCAAGCTCCCCTGCGACTAGGGTAAGTGGGGTCCCAGAGCAATTTCTCTCGGCTCCCAGCACCCCTCCGCTTGCCCGCGGGCTCCTCGCCCCTCCCGGGCTGGTACCCGGGTCGGAGCGCCAGTCCGGTGCACCGCACCTCCTAAACTCGGGTCAGGGGAGAACGCACGCGACGCTCCTGGGCTGGGAGAGTGCGCGGAGGGGCAGTCGACTCAGCGTGTCCCCATCTCCGACACTCAGTCTCAGAGGCTGCAAAACCGAGGGTCTGGGCAGCACAGACCCAGGCCGCCCTGACTCGGGTCGGGAACTCGGTCTCCCCGCACCCTCAACCTCCCTCATCCCTCAGTGCACACCCGCCGCGAGCCAGCCAAGGAGAGTTACCCGCCGAGGCCCAGCGACGAAGACCGCAGAAGCGTGCGGGGCTCCGCGGCCCGGGCCGAGCTGCGCTCGGTCCGCCGCTGCCGCTCGCCCCAAGCCGGCTGCTGTCTCTTCCGCTGCGCCTGCAGCATTGGGCAGCCGAAACCCGCGGCCAGCGGAAACCGGAGGAAGGTGGCACTGGTCAGGGGCGGCTTGGGTATGATTCGGCCCGCCCCCCGCCCCGGACCTGGCCGGGGAGCGGGGAAGGGTGCAGGGCCGCCTTCAGTCCACGGCGCCCTCCAGCCCGTGCGCTTTCCGCCGCACTGGGTCCAGATCCCTGGCGATTGAGCCGACCTCCTCCGAGCTGTGGGGGAGCTCCTCCTGCTCGGCCGCTGGCGCCAGATGGTGGCTGCGGCCACCCCCAAGTTCGCAGAAGAAGGTGCTATGCGGAGAGTGAGGATGTGGGGCTCCCTGGTCCCCGGAGCAGCGAGGCAGGAGCCCAGCCTATCCCCTACCTTTCGGGCTGGGCGGACACCAGCCGCGCGCCCTCGCAGGAAAATCAGCATGAAGGGAGGGCCAGGGAAAAGCAGCGGGTGGCTTCAGGACGAGGTAGGAGGATCAAGTTCCACAGCCAAGAAGACACTCCCATACTGCCCTGGTTTGTTTGGAAAACTGCCCAGGCGAAAGTGGGGGGCGGCCCGGGTACTCCCCTGCCCCGCTGGGCTGGCGGGCGGCAGAAGTAAACACATTTGCTTGGCGCACCCGGGGACTTTTGTGACACTTGACGGTTTGGTCTCTATGAGGAAGGGAGGAGTGTTCAGAGAGCTCCAGAATTCCTGGATTCTGCCCTTCAAAGACAAATGTACTAGTGCTTTTTATCTTTTAGAAATGTTATTTTAGGGAGAAAGAAGGTGGGACGCGCGTTTTTGTTTTTGTTTTTTTTCCCTTTTCTTCTTAAAGTAGCCTCTCCCTTAAGAAGAACATATGTTAATACTGTCCTCATACTTCGATAGATCTGAATACTTTTTAAACTTCGGTGTTTGTGAAATAATTCATTGTCTAGCAACATTCAATTAATAGCTCCAGCCTTTGGGCACTGAGCATCATAATCACATGCCATCAAATGATCCTAGAGAGAAGAGCCACAGACTTGGGTGTAATTCAAAGCGGACTATGTGTCATGCACTGAAACAAAGTCCCTCTTTTGTGACGGACCTTCTGATATTTGTCTTAATTTTAACAACAGCCCTACGAGGCAGCACTTGTTATTTTTCCAGTTTAACTAATCAAAAAAAAAAAAAAAGAGAGAGAGAGAGAGAGAGAGAAGGGATTCAGAAAATCCTTATTCCTTTTCTCTTCTTCAAATTTCCTTGTAAGTAACACACACAAATTTGTTATTTTAAAGGTGGCTCTGCAGACTTCAGGGTAGTGAAAAATGTTTGGGGAATTTGCCCATCTGCACCAATTTTTCTTGAGGTTACTTTGCACTCTTAGTTCCTCCTAGGTTCTTTATTATCTTTCTCTTACTGGTGATCTTCAGAATTAAGCCAGTGCAATACCTCATTTCTTTAGCCCTCCTGGAATCTGCTGAGAGAGGCCATCCACTGTTTGTATGTGATGTTTGTGCTTCTTCATATTCAGTAGTGGCCAAAAAGCCACTGTTCACCTTAATCTAGTTCAAATTCAACCTCATCGGCTAGCCTACTGTGTGACCCTGGGCAAGTGTCTTAACCTCAGTGTACTTCTTTTTGTCATGTAGAGTGTCATAATACAATTATAGTCTGGGGTTGTTAGGAGGATTGAAACAGAGGATGAGATAAAGAATTCTTGGCCCAGTGCTTGTCATAAAAACCATCAATTCAGAAAGTAAGAATATAAACGACTGATGATTGCCCAACCTGATGATTGCCCAGCGTGAGTCAGCTGCCTCCCATGCATCATATCTGTCCCTCTTTCCATCCCACAAGCCAGAATAATCTCATTTTAAAATGAAGAAATAGAATAAGAAAGTTAAGCACCTATATTGGAGCTGTGATTTAAATGAAAGTGCCTGGGACCAAAATCAGAATTTTTTCCAGGATATTATGCTACTATATAGCTATTTGGAGCAGGAGCTTTTGACCTGTGCAACATTACTTTTTTTAAAATGCGGGGTACATTACCATACGGGCACATCATTTCAACTATGTAAAAATTTTGAATTCCTTTGAAAGGTGATAAAGAATTAAGTAGGGTGATGGGTTTATAGGTTTTTAGCCCTTTCTGGATAATGCTTTTGGTAATTGATTTGGGGAAAATATTTTTAATATGGGAAGGAGGCAAAAGAATTAAAATATTAAAGCAAACTACATTCAGAGACTACAATATACTGATCAACTCTGCAGCCAGGCCACGAGGACACATTCAGAACAAAAGAAGATTTCTGCTGGGATTGCTAACAACCCATTTCTCCACACCTGTGGAAGGAGAAACAAGAACAACAGTCTTTAAGTGGCTGCCCTACACAAGTAAAATCATTCATTCCCTATGGCTAAAACCATGGGGAACCTATAGATTAAAAACTGGGAACTGCCAGCTGGACTTTCAGGCTACATACTCTCCCCCTTCCCTTCCTCACTGTATATCCATATCAAAGGAAATGGGTAAACAAAGTCTTGAAACTGTAACTCACAAGAACTAAAGAATGACATGCAAACTGAATTCCCTGAACACTCAGGGGTCCCTCTCACTGTCTTTCTCTCTCTTGGTACCCTTCAGTCTGTCTGTCTCTCTTTTCTCGACTCTCTTAGTCTCTCTCACTCTCTGCCTCTGAGAAGAGACCATGCTCTGGCGAGTGTTACCTCTTTCTAATAATCTTTCACTTTGACTCTACCTTTGGCGTGTGCGTTGAATTCTTTCTACACTCTCCACCAAAGGACCCTCTTCTCTCAGTGCAGGCCTTGATCTCCCCCCACCCAGGGAAATTTGCCCTGTCCTGCATAATTTTTACAATGTAAATATATTTAACTTGGCCTTTGTGTACTTCTTCTTTTTTTTTTTTTTTTTTAATTCTAATGAGGTATGAGGGGAAGAGTCCAGAAATAGGAGAGAGCTCTTGGAACATGCAGGGTCTTTTAAAGGCTCCTGAAATCATAATATTTAGGCAGTGTACATATAGTGCTGGCCTTGTTTACTAGGTTTGTTTTTCAATTATGGTGCAATCTCTTTGAATTAAAATGACATTGTTTCATGAGATATGGTCTTTGCATACCCAGGGACAGGCAAAAGCTAGGTTTCCCAGACTACCCAGGGGTGCCTGCCATTCAGCACCTGTAGACTCATAATCTAGGTAAGGTTAAAGAAAGTAGTATTTCTTCCTCACCCCCAATACAGGGCCTCCCCTTTAAATTCTCATATCTTGTCCCAAGTACAGACTTTCTTGGCATGATTGATGTAGGACTATACTTCACGCAGAGACCTACTCACTGGAGTGTGCTCTCATCAGGACAGTCGGTCACATCAGATCATAGAAGGTGGACCCCAGGATTGGAGATACCCAGGAAGTGACAAGAGGCCATTTTTTTTTATAATCTCCCTAATATGTCAGTTAAAATAAAAAGTTTTCTTAACATTTCTTAAGACTTGAGTTGTTCAGTTTTAAATGATATCTGGCTCAGGACTGAGCTTGGCCAAGCTAATCCTTTTTTCTTAACAATCCTTCCTCCAACTCTAGGTGAAGATCCTGCCAGCCCATCTCTACCTGTCTTGGGATTTTATCTCCTGTAAGCAATTGGTTGAAGAGCATCTCAAAAAGAATAAGCTGCAGTGCTGAAGCAGTCTGAACCCTAACTTAAAGCTATAACTCTGATAGATAAAGAAAGAAAGAAAGAAAGAAGAAAGAAAGAAAAAAGCAAGCTATGACTCTGTCTACAGTGTGAAAAAAAACTATTACTTTAGTAGAAGGCAGTTTAGTTCTTTCAAACAGAGCCATAACTTCTCCAACATCTCCATTTCAGAGCAGGGGCTCAGCTATATATTTGCACATGTAAATAACCATTCTGTTGATTTCCCCAATACCTTGTTGTGAGTGTATGAAAAAGGAATTCAGGTCTCTTAGAAGGTTATTTACAAATTCTTAAGCGATAGTTCCTTGACAGTTCCCATATTCTACTAGTCCTGTCAAGGTTTCAGAGGTCTTAGTAGACCAAGTCTCAGGAGCTGCATTTATTCTTCTTCCACAGGCTGGAAGATGATGGATGGTGAGAGCGTGGGACCAGAGATCAGCCTGTCCTAAGCATGGGAACGTGTAAAACACCTGTATGGTGGAAACCATAATTAAGACAAATCACAAAACAATCGCAGTGTATTATTAGAAAGGGTTAATATCCACACTATATATTATTAAAAAGGGTTAATATCCACACTGGTCCATTCTTATGGACCAGTAAGAAAAAGACAATATCATTTTAAAATAGAACACAGGCCATAAAGCAAGCAATTCACAAAAGAAATATAAATAGCCCATAAACACGTGCAAAGATTTTAGTGTCTTTTTATAACTGTTTAAGGAAATATGAATAATAATGAGAAATCAGATTGGCAAACACTAAAAAGACTGAGATTAATGAGTTTTGTCAAAGGTATCAAGAAGACTATTCAAGGAAGTATAAAGTGTTACTTCCTTTTTAGAGGACAATTTGGTGATTTCTGTCAAATTTACAAGGTTGTTTTGGGTTTGAATTTCAAAACCCATATAAGTTTCTTTAACTTTCCTTCTTTGAAGACATGTTAGCCTCAAGCCAACAATCAAGGTAGGAATGAGGACAGGGAAAGAAAAGACTGGAAATCTCTTAGCAACTTGCATAGCGTGAGTACGCACAATGGTAAAGCTCCTTCTGGAGTTGGGGGCGCAGCTTGCTCAAAATTCTTACTTGGCCATAGAAGTGTTGGAAGCCTGGACCACTGGCCCAGCTGATAGGCCCCACTCCCAGGAGAGGAGAGAGATGTCTCACTCTCCCCTTCTGTATGTAGAGATGCTCTCCTAATTTCCACTCCAGTCCTATGACTGATAATTCCGTCAAAGTCTTACAGATAACTTTACTTGGGGCACTCAGCCCATTAATTATACATAACACTTTCACTAACATCATTGTCTCTCAGGTAGTTTACAGAGCTGAACTTAAGCTATTTCACATCATGGGAGAATTTTTATAAGATAGATCTCTAAAAGTGGAAGTGCTGGGCAAAGTGTACATGAACCTATACCCAAATAATTTCCTACTTTATATTTTCATGTTCAGAAAGTCACATTAAAAATAAAAACTTGGCCTTTTGAGCCACACTTCCCTTGCTCAGGCCTGCTTCCATGTCTGGAAGTGTACTTTCCCTTCTAATAAAACTTTTATTTTCTACTGTAAAAACAAAAACAAAAACAAAAAACTTTTTCACAGCATTCCTGAAGCCAGATACAAGGCAGAGTCATTACAATGAGCTGTGAGTGGATATGAAAGCTTTTCTACATTTTCCAAACTCCAGGCTGCTATTAATGCATGTATCCTTCAAACCAGCAATTCGACTTTTTAGGATGCCATCCAGTAAAAATAATTAAATATGTATAAGGATGGTCACAGCAACATTGCTTGTATGGGAGAGAAACAAACTTTTCTCTACTCTTAAGTTTCTTATGGCTGGTCTGATAATCAAATAGGTATGAGATAGATTAGCAAGAGAAAATAACCAAATTTAATAATACATATGTATGGGAACCCTGCATACATGAGAGAGTCAGAGACCCCACATGCATGACAGACAGGTTCAGAGGTAGAAAGGGAACATGGTTATATAAGACATCCTGAGCTACGGATGTGGTAAGGTGCCTTGGGGACTTCAAAAGTTCATTGCAGAATGGTACGAAGTCTTTAGTAAAAACAAGTTTGCCCTGCCTTCTAAAATAGGTCAAAAGAAGTTATCTGATCTTCTCTTATAGGCAAGGCTTCTAAATCAAATTCTTCAAAATAGTTAAGGGAGTGGAGGCAGAAGTATCTCTTGAGTCTGCTGCCAAAGTTGCCTTTAGCTCAAAACAATCTGCAAATCTGCATACCATAAAGGCACATCTTGGGGTGACTCATTCTGGACACCTATACTTGTAATATTTAAAAACAGGAAATTAGTGCCCAGGAATAAAGAGTGACTAATTAGATTATGGTATATCCTACTACTGAATACATCTGTTGCAATGCTATTGTAAATGTACATATACATAAAATAATGTGATTAGCTATAATATATTGGCTTAAGAAATTCTACATTCAGAAAATATTTGCTGTGGTTCATTTAGATTGAGCAGAAAAATAAAGGACCACTGATACATGTGAATATATTTGTGAATATGTAGGAGAAGTTTCTGAAGGCTATATACCAAAATGCTGACAAATACTTCTTTTAGAGAGAGGCAGAGAGAAGAAATGAGGGAAGATTTTTCCTTTTTACTGTAAATATTTCCAATAAATAGAACTTTTTATAATGTACATGAATAACTTTTGTTATTTTTTTAAGAAGATGCAAAGTTATATTTATGTGTTTGGGAAAAGAGAGTAAAAACTCAAAATGAAAATGCATCAGTGTTTTAGCACTAATTTGAGCTCTCTAACTTGAGCTCTCTAACTTGAGCTCACACAGGTAGGTGATTTGCTACCTGTGTGCTCTTCATCCTGTAACTTCTGGGGTGATGTGAAACGAAGGAGGGGGGCTGTGCGGGGAACCATCCTCGGTTTTTCCCTGCCAGTACAGCAAAGACTTACAGGTCAGCGAAATTTAGAAAAAGTAAGATCTATTGAAAGTATATTTTAAAAGGAGATGGGACACGGTAAGGAAGGCTGTAGCCCTGTGGAATTTAGGAGGTGAAAAAATAAAAGACAGAGTACACCCCAAGGGAAGAGCAGATTTTCAGTAAAGAGGGCTGCAACAATGCATAAGTGGAAAGGTCTGTTTATATTTGGGCCGTGATGGGAGGTCCTAGATGATCTCTGTATGTGAGGTTACATACTTTGCCTACTACGCATGTGCTTACCCAGAATTCAGTCTGTGAAAATTAGGTTCATGACCTTATGGGCATAGGCATGATACTGTAATGATGGTATAATGAGGCTGAGGTTATGGGCAGGTTGGGGTAGTACTTTCTGTGCATGTGTTTGTGGTTGGTTTACCCAATAGCTTTTAGGCATTTGTACTCTAGGATTTGGGGTAATTTGTAACGCTAAAAGGGAGGTATTTCTGGAAGGTCCTTAAGGAAGGTCTTCAAGGGAGGTCTCTATGATTACAGAGCTGGGCCTTCGCTCCTGTCACTCATGCCTGCTTTTTTTTCCCAATCAATAGAGATCAAAATAGAAATACCAGGTGAAGGGAGGAAAGGGGAGGTAAATAGGGGTAAAAAAGTCAAATATTTGATGACGGAAGGAAATTTAACTTTGGGTGGCAAACACACAATGCAATATTTATATGACATACTTTTGAATTGTACACTTGAAACTTATTTGATTTTATTAATCAATTTCACCCCCCCCCAATAAATATCAGGTGAAAACAAAACAAAATAAAACCCTTATGGCCACATCGAAAGAATAAGAAGAAAACCTATGTGAATCTTGTTTTTATTTTTCAGTGGGGAAAAAAATAGGCATGAAAGAAGCTTGAAGAAAAAGGTTAATATGTTCAACTTCATAAAAACGTAGTTTCTAAATGGCAAAACACACCACGAAGTAAAAAGACAAGATAGAAAAAATTTTGCAACACATGGCAAATGTTTAATTTTTGTATTATACCAAGAGCTCTTTGGGGAAAAAGAAAATAATTTAATAGAAAAATAGGTGAACTACTTGGACAAGCAGCTCTCTAAAGAGAAAAATAAAACAAACATTACTTAATTAAACAAATATGGATGCCTACTATTTCCCAGGCACTGTTCTAAACATGTATATAGCAGTGAAGGAAACATAATTCCTGTCTCCATGGAGCTTACATTCTAGTGGATTTGCAGTCTTGATTTCACTAACCAAATTTTGTTATGTATAATTTGTACTTATTGGTAAAAATTATGATTATTAAAACTCATGGTGGATATACTAGTACTTTCCTGTGCTATTGGTCGAGTACAAACTGGTGCAGCTTTTTTGGAGGCTATTTTAACAAAAAATATTACAACTTTAAATATTTATATATTTTGATGCAGAAATACCACGGATAGAAACTTCTGTTACAGATTTCTTTGCACAGTTTTACGAAGTCGTGTGTAACAATTGCCATTTAGATATTGCTTATAATCTAAATGTAATCCAGTAAAAGGGGTTGGAATTACAGGGTTCACATATACTATAGAATTCTGTTCAGTCATTAAATTATGAGCTAGTCCTATATCTAATATCTTTGAATAATGTCCAAGATACTACTAAATTTACATAGTACATTGCAAAACAGATTGCCTAGTAGGATCCCGTAATAGTTAAATATAAAAAATAATAGAAACAATAATGATAGTTATAATATAGCTTATGTTGGCACACACACTGAAAGTATCTGAAGGAATAGCTGTGAACATTAGCCACCTCCGGAAGATGCATTCATGGGAGGGCTTTCCTTTCTAAATTATACATTTCTGAATGTTTGGTTTGCACAACAAGCACCTATTTATTTGTAAGTGGGAAAAAAAAGAATTTTCAAAACATTTTGTATTTTAGAAATTTTCACATGTAGTTGCTTAGAGAAATATGAAATTGAACTTTACTTGTTGGGGAGTGGGATATCAATGGTATTTCTGAGAAATAATAACAAAGCTATGTTATAAGGGGTGATTGTGTACCCTTTTCATCAGAACTTTGATAAAGACAATGTTTTCGGTTTCTATTGTCCTCGACCTCAGAATTAACAGAACTCATCTACTTCTAAACCCACAGGGCATCACATCATCAAAGAATATTTATAAGAGAATGACTTGTCAAACCAAGAGACACTGAGATACAAAATTGGTTCTCAAAGGTCCACAGGAACCACTGACTATGCATAGCTAGGAACCTCTCCCAGCATTTTGCCAACACTCCTGAAGATAAACAAAAGGACAAAAATTGACTAGAGGAAAAAAGAAGGACTAAGTGGAGGCCTCTGGATACACTTGAATGTGAGCTCATATTTATTATACTGCTATATGCGAACTGATTTTATATAGATTATGTTGTTTATTACAGCAACCCTGTGAGCTAAATCTCATTATCCCCATTTTCCAGATGAAGAATTGAAGACTCAGAGAAATTTCATAATTTGTCCAGAACTATTATTATGTGTCAAAGACGGGATTAGAACCCAGATTAAACTCCAAAGCCTTGTTTTTCACACCCAGAACACAATGCATTTCTATTCAGATGAAGAATGTTAGAAAGTTAATGACTAATATGCTAACATGTGACATTTCGGGAAAACACAATCATGATATATTAAATAGGAATCCATGGAAGCCATAATTAGCCTTTTGTGCGTGGGTAACCAGCTGTTAGCTGAAGTGGGACTGCAGTCACTTCCAGTTCCCATTGTTCCCAAACCAGATTATTTTCTCCAGGGATTCATAGACTATAGATTACTGAAACCTTTCCCTAGTCATCATCTTTCCTCACTGTTTCAGCTCTCTCTTTCACATCTGAACTCACTTTAAGGGATAGATCCTATTTTTCAGATAATTATAGTAGCAGAAGCAGTAACTGTAATGGCACCAGGGTCATCACAGAGAAACATGTAGAGCAACTTCCCAAGAGTATGCAAATCCAATGCAAAAACATGTCGAGCAGCTTCCCAAGAGTATGCAAATCCAATGCAAATTCTGTTCCTCACTAGGAAAAGTTTAATACACTACAGAACATTGTGAATGCAAAGAGAACCAGTATCAGTAATACAGAAACCACTTGTGAACAGCTGAAGTAGAAATAAAATGGATTAAAATTGATAATTGTTTCTCAGTGGTTTAAACTAGTAATCTGTTTTACTATAATCTTTGTTTTTAGGTGTCTTTTTGTGTGCTTTTAAAATTTATTTTTGTAGCCAGAATGCCATGCTGACAGCAGCTTTTCCAAATTCTACACGTGACTGCTAATTATCACAAGTATATTAACTGCATGGTGATATGTTGACCATCCATGTGCAGTCTTCAAAGGTGGTGAATACCGATCATTTTCATCTTTAATGTCATTTTAATATTATTCCATAAAATTGAAAATCTTCTGAATCCCTGCTTAAGGAGCTAGAAAGAAGCATGTGTAATTTTGTTTTTGCTTAGAGAGAGATATGGGAGTAGACAAGATTGAATTGTATGCCTCTGTGGTTATCGCATTGTAAATTGATTTAACCAAGTCAAATAGGTCCTAGATTTAAGATCCACAAAATTTTGTGTAACTGATAAAAGTTTTAGATTTGGCTATAATTTAAAAAGCTAACTACCATTGAATTTTCTTGGGTCCTTTAGAGCCAAGAATCCTATCACCTAAAATCTCTCAGACAAAATTCTAATCCACAATATAGAAAACAATAAAACTCTAATACCGAGTATTTGGAAGTTGCCCCTAAAATTTACTTAACTCCAAGATGATCCACAAATTCTTTTGTACATTGCTTTAAAAAACGTGCATATCCCTTGCAGTTCAACCCTCCTCTCTCCCACACACACACACACACACACACACTTATTCTAGATCTGAAATTTCTCAGACATTCACTCACCACTTCCATAGAGGGACTTGAGAGCCTTCTATTTTGAGCTCTAACTACTTTCTGAATTCTCAGGTTTTTTTTTTTTATGGCAGTAAGTTTATTTTTCATACAAGATGTCAGTGCAGGTAACCACCAGGGAACATGCTGCTGTTTTCAGATACACAGAACTGAACAAACGCATTTTAAGATGCTGTCTTACTGTACATAGAAAACTGGTGATCATCTTCAGACACTATGTACAACTAGGAGGTGAAATGAGGTAATGCCTTTTGTTGATATGTTTATGAATCACTCAGCAGTGTTTTTATAGGCTGTCTTTACCTGAAATCAGAATTAGATTTACTCTGGCTGGCTCTAGACAATTATGAACTGCAGGTCTTGTCAAGGGCACAACAGGCGTTATGAATGGAGACTGATTTGGCTCCTGGGTCAGCACATTTTAAGAACTGATACAGCCATCCTGATAATTTAAGATTGAGTCTCTCTTACTACATAGGTTGGTAATCAACATAATTAGGAATTTCTGAAACACTAGCTGAATAAGCCTAGGGTTAAAAAAAAGAAGAAGAAAGAAAGAAACTCTGTCCACATAACAGAATTGCTACTTCACAACTTTTGCCCAGTTCTCACATGTTGCCCTGCAAAAACCTCTCATCTGATAAATTTTAGTGAAAGCCCCTAGCAACTTTAACAGACCTTCCTTAACTCAGCCGTATATACTAAGTATCAGAAACAAGAGCCCGTGAAGTGGATGCTTCCATGGGAAAATAGCAGTGTTTCTGCTAGAGATAAATGTCAAGTTTCCTCTTGGTGTTGTCAAAGCAATCTGCTCTCATGTAATCAGCCTGGCCCTGTTCCCACCACTACTTCCTTCCATTCTTCTGAGGATACAAATGGCTGTGTCATAGCTGGGATCTCTCCTTGGGCAGATGTGAAGGTGTTCCTGAGACATCTTTCACATTTAGTTATGAGTGGGTGTCTTTGACAAGGCCAAATTGTTGAAATCTTAATTCTCAGGCTTGTACCTCCAACTGCTTGCTGAGCAATTAGTGTAACACATATTTATCAGCACCCACTGTGTGTGAGTACATTACAAAAAGCAGAGTCAACAAATCCAAAACCCGATTTTTAGTCTTCCACCGTAATCAGCCTTTTCTCATAACTTACTCGTTTTTTTACTGATAATGTTCTTCTCCTACTTTGAAATCTCAGAATCATCCTTGACCTGTCCTTTTTTGCTCCCATCTCAGCAGAACTTCCATTCCTTATATCGCGAACACGTTCCACATTCAGTCATTGAACACACATGTATTAAGTGCTTGTTATATGCCAGGCACTGTTCTAAGTGTTAAGAATACTGTTTGTCCGTTGAGGAAAACAGACAAAAATCCTTGCTCTCCTGGAGCATATATTCTAATAAATAATGGTGTCCTGAAAGAGTCTTCAAACATCATCTTCTTGAGTCCTTTATCTCCATTTCATCTGTGCTTCCCTCTCACATAGTGTTTATTCCACTCACACCAGGCCCAGATTTCCCGAGTTATCCCATTAGACATCTCATGCCTAGACTGGCTCTCTGTGTGATAATACCCTAGGGACTCACAACTTACTCTTTCACTTTGGCTTCTTGGCCAAGTCTCCCAAACTCTGCTTAGACTTCTTTTCCCTTTCTCCCTAGAACACTCTGCCTCCCCACCTCCCACCCCACCAAACCGAAAGACAGCAGTGGACTCCACCTTCTCCGTCTCCATCAGTCTACGCTTTTGAAAGCAAAAGCAACATAAGTTTAGTTGTCTTCTAGGGATATGGTCAATTTGTGCTTTACCCTATAACAGAAAAGTCATGAGCCAGCAGAACACCAAAGCTTGGGTACCTTCTTGAGATGGACGAAGGCTAAATATTAATAGTAGGGGGTATATGGGGAAATATAATGAGGTTTAAGACAAATTCTTATCAATAGTCATCTCTTTGTTGCCAGAAAGGTTCCTGTCTTATTCCACAAGAAAGAATCCAAGGGTAAGATGAACAGCTGGCGAGTTTGGGGGTCCAGTGACCAGATTCTTGTTTGATTCTGCAAGAAAGAATGTAAAGGCAAGACAAACAGCAAACAGGAAAGTGCAAGGTTTATCAAAGCGAAAGTGCTCACTTGAGAAGGGAGAATCCAGGCGAGAGTCATGCCAACATGACTGGTTATGAACTTTTTGTTCTCATAGAGGTAGAACTCAGAAAAACGTGGTGCTGACATAGCCTTGTTGTTACCTCCCAGTAGGTGGGGAACTTGGTTTCGCACTTTTTCTTCCTCATATGGTGTTTCTGAAACAGTCATGGTGTCAGGTGCATGAGGGAGCTGCAGTATTTGCAACATGGATGAGATTAAAATGATATTATAATTAGCCAAAGACAGGGTCTAGGCTGGAAAAGACCAGTTTTGGTTTATCGCCCCTACTGGGGCTAAAACAAGGGAAGATCTGAAGAAAGGAAAAATTTCGGAGCCATATCCTGGAGTGGGAGGGGGTGTCCCTGTACTACCTGTTCTGCCTCATAATAACACAAGGCAGGATATAGAAGCCCCAAATGAATAAAAGCTATGGACTGACATGGGAGGTCAGATGAAACAGAAATAAAGTAAAATTTATTGAGCACTGAGGATAATGAAGGGCTTTGCATTCATTATCACATTTAACAGTAATGAACCTGGAATTTAAATATTATCAAGATAATATAGAGATTAAAAAAGAGAAAGAAACCAGATTTAAACCTAGGCCTGGGTAGGTCCAAAGCCCCAACACATACATTCATTTAGCAGAGGGACAGGGAGGGATCTAAAGCTTTTGCTAGGAAATCCCTCAGTTGATTCTGACATACACAGAAAAAAAAATTAACTGAAGAGAACAGGTATCACTTAATTCAAAAGGTTTCCAAATTTTGATAAAATTCTGATTCATTTATGTCTTTAATCTTTTTGTAATTTTCAAACTAAACTTTAAATTTTCCATTTCCATTTTTTGTCTAGTAGAAATTATGCTCTTTTTACTATCCTTAAAAAAATCCATTCAGCAGTTGCCTAACAGGTAAAAACAGTCTATTGCAGCATCCTGTGGGCCTTCCTAGATTCTCTCTTTATAAATGTTGGTTAACAATTAATTAAATACTTGCTTTTGGAATTGAGTAAGCTTTCCTCAACTGTACCTTGGGAGATGCTAATCTGAGTTCCAAGAACAAAGGATTCCTAGGCAAATAAGATTGAAATTTACCCTCCTCCTAGCTGTATCTTAATTATTAACATATTAAAGAATCATATAAAAACAGCAATAAAGAAAGATGTTTATAGTTACTTAATAGTTAAACAAATTTAAACAACCTTGTTTTTGTGAGGAAAGACTCTTTTTAGTAATCTATCTCCCAAAACCACTTTAAACAAGAAAGAAAATTACTGTAGGTTTGGTTCTCTATGTATCCAGTTAGAAAACCAGGGCTGGGATCCTTTTATGAAATCACCCATGAATATAGAAGATTGGAGAGAGATGTCACCTATGTCATCAGAAATATATTTAAAGAGAAAAATTGCATGGCAAATATATGATCACAGATTTAATATAAAATTACCATATTGTTCCTAGAACCATACAGTTCTCAGCATTTCTTAATATTTTATTATGTAAGTATGTAATATGATTAGTCATTATTTTAAACTGTATTTTTCAGTACTATGGATGAAAAAGGGGTGCTGCAATAAATCATAAATTCCTAACTGGGCAGGTTGTCATGGTAGTCATGACCCAGGCCTATAACTTCTTTAGTGAAAGGTTTTTAAGCAAGCTCTATTGTTTTTGTGCATCTATGTTAACACATCTTTGAAATGCCAGCAGTGATACCCCTCAAAGGTGTAAGCACCCTTAAGAAAGCACAGAATCTTGTAATCCAAGACCCACTTAGCTTTCTGCTACTCTCATGTAATCTTCCTTATTTTCCCTGCTTAATTTCAAATGTATGAAAGAAGCTGTATAGCTGTTATTCTCTGGAGTATCTGAGAAATTGCTCCCTTGCATACATATCAGTTTGGCTCAAATAAACGCTTATAAAAATTCCCTACAGGTTGCGATATTTCTTGCATCAACAGTTCAGACATAATGAAATGGATTCTGGTCAAAATTCAGGTTTAATTTCTGAAATAATTTTCTATCTTTTTCCTAGCTAGCTTTTCTTCATCTCTACAGAAGGAACTTGTGCAATCTAAATGCTCTAACCTCAGCTATTCTTGCAATCAAAGTCTTAGTGCAATAAAAATTCCTTTGACGTCAACCTATGTCTACCTATTCTCAGCAAAACGAATTGATCGTGGAAACAATGGGAATGGAATTTGATATTTACGTCTTGATTTCATTTATTTATTTATTTATATGTTTCTTGAGAACCTACTGTTGATGTAAGAACCTGTAGAAAATTTATATAAATGTTTATTAGAGTTTATTTGAGGCAAACATAGGACACGCCTGGAAGCAAGATCTCAATAGACTGAGAAAAATGCTTCCCGAAATGACAGTTTTGCAGTCTCTTTTATACATTTGGAATTAAGGAGAGAACATAAGGAAGATTACATGAAGGTGGGAAAAAGCAAGGTGGGGATTGGATTATAGGATGGTTAATAAGATTATGTGACCTCTTGAGAACTGTTATGCTTCCACTTCTGAGGGGTCTGAGAAAAAGGCATTTCAAAGGTGTATTAACTTAGCTGCGCAAAAACAATGGGCAGGGCTTGCTCAAGGCAAAGATAAAACTTTTACTAAAGAGCCTGGAGTGTGACTATCCACTATGACCTGCCCAGTTAGGAATATGTGATCGCATCACCCTGTAATGTTACTTTTGTTAACTATTCTTATCAGATTTATGATAGAGCCCCTTTTCATCCACACTACTATATGCTTAGCAAAGGGGCATCTGAGGCATGGGACATAGAGAATTCTAGACATGGGAGTTCCTGTCTTGAGAAGTGATATGAGGGGCGGGAGGAATAGGCATTCAGACTACAAATACTGCAATTCTATGTGTCTCGTGCATTGGGCTAGGTTCAGAGACTACAGTGGTGAACAGAAAGCATTCCTGCCTTGATGATGTTTGCAGACTAGCAGACATGTAGACAAATACTATTTATCAGGGCATTATAACTGTTAGACATAAGCAGAGTAGGGTGGAAACTAGAGGAAACACCTTCCTAAGAGCATCTGTAAAGATGATTTGCTTTATGCAGAAAATAATCTTCCTTATTTATTATTTTTCTTAAGGATTCTTCTTGACTAGTGTTATCTTTATCTAAAATAAAACATGTATGTACACAGAATTTGCCAACAGGAAATTTCTACCCAAGGCTTCTGAGCCACTGATTTGTCAATCTTTTCCCAAAAGATCTTAGGAGTCTAACACTTCAACCCAGATCACCCAACAAGGCTCCAAGCCCTAACAGGGATTATTGAGTTTCTAATTCTGTAGGTATGGCCTGAGAATTTTTATTTCTAACAGGCTCCCAGAAGTTACTGACGCTGCCAATCTATGAGAAGCATGGTTAAATATACCAACTTCCAAAGTTAAAATTACTATTAAAGGACTGTAAAACAGAAATTATCTCTGTTTCACTGAAGAAATAACAAGGCATAGGTTATTTATAAAATGAAAATTTTAAGTAAGTAGTCAAAACTAAATAAAATAATAAATCATATCCTAAATGCAATGATCTATTAACTTGAAGTCAGAAACCTCTTTCTATCACTGACTGCCAGTATTCAAAATACTTTAAAGTCGAGATGCTTTATAATCTGACTTTAAATAACTCTTCTTTTTTTCTCCCATAGACAGATGTTTTAGAAATTGAGATTTAAAAAAATTGTTTTCATACCCAATTAGTATAGTGTTAGACTTTATGATGAGAAGGCAATCCCAAGCATGTGAGAGAATTTATTATTTCTATGAATGTGTCTCTTGGGAGACAAAATTCTTCTAAGGCAGCATCAATGAGAGCAAACAGACTGTAGGAAGGTGGTGACAGTCCAAAGGGCTGGACAACATGAAGGGACAATTGCCAACTAAGAGGCTTTAAAGAAGAAAGCCAAAATGAAAATGGAGAGAATCTATGTTTTTAGATCAATCTACGTGCAGTCTGGAAACTCAATGTGCATAATATCAACGGGACCATACTGGTAGTTTCCATTACTAATAGAAACATAATAGCCACATCAAAAAAAGTAACTGTGATGTATTATTTCCCTCCTGCTGCTATACTTTGTTAAGGCAAATTGTAATTTATTGGCTTAAAACAACACAAGTTTATTTTCTTTCAATTCTGGAGGTCAGAAGTCCAAAATTGAGATCTCAGCAAAGCTGCATTTATTCTGGAAGCTCTAAGGGAGAACTAGTTCCTTTGCCTTTTCCAGCTTCTAGAGGCCACTTGCATTCTTTGGCTCATGGCCCTTCCTCCCTTCAAGACCAGCATTATAGCATCTTGAATCTCTCTCTCTCTGACTGTGACACCTGCTTCCTTCATCACTTGTCTTTTTCTGACACTGACCCTCCTGCCTCTCTCTTATAAGGACTTTGTGATTACATTGGGCTCACACAGATAAACCGGGATAATCTTCCCATTTCAAGATCTTTAACTTCATCATATCAGCAAAGTTTCTTTTGTCGTATAAAATAACGTATTCACAGTTTCTGGGGATTAGGATGTAGACATCTTTGAGGAGGGTGCATTATCTGGCTAATCACATATACCATTTATTTTGTTCCAATCAAAAAACAGTTGGAGTAGTGTTTTCAATACTGGTCATCACATTTTTAGGAGGAAATTGATAAGTAGTGTTACGGAGAAGAGAATGGTTACAAATTATTAATTCACTTAAATATCTGTGAAGTGTTCACTGTGTGCCAAGCACGAGGCAGGGAGAACTCTGAGGGTGCAGAGAAGAGCACGTGAGGCTGTAGAGGGCAGTGCTTATGAGCCAGGATCTGGGGCGTAATCATCTGTTTTTGTTTTTGTTTTTGGGTGTCTTTTTTAATTAAGTTTATTGGGGGTAACATTGATTAATACAATTATATAATTTTCAGGTGTATATTTTAATTTGACATCTATATATCTATTGCTATCATCTGGTTTTGAATCCCGGCCTCACTGTTTATATGCTATGTGAACTAAGCAAATTGCTTAATCTCGCTGTGCCTCAATTTTGTCACTTATGAAATTGAGATAAAATTATAACTGCTCCTTAGCGTTCTTGTGACGATTAAATGACACTCTTGGTTAAAGGCTTTGACGCACTGACTGACACATCAAGTTCAATAAATATTGGTATTGAAGAGAGTGAGAGGGTTGCAAACAGAGCATGCTGTACATAATGGCCACAGAGAATTTGGAAAGGCTTTTCAGAGCTAGGTCTTGAAAATTGAGTTTTTTGTACTTAGTTGAGGAGGAATGAGAGATGTGTAATGAGAAGACAGAGTAAAAGACTTGGAAACCATGAGGAATGGCTTAAGGGACTGGGCGGATTTCTCTGGGGGTTGAAAAGGCTTAGGAGTCACATGAGAGCTGTATTTAAATATTATGTTTGGATATTTGACACACACACACACACACACACACACACACACACACACACAAATTAGACTTCTTTTACTTCTACCCAGAAAAATATCCAAACCCAAGTTGAAATGACAAAAACGACATTCATCTCAACATTTAAAAGAACTTGTGAATAATAAGGATTTTGTTAAATTTTTTTGAGGAAATATAAACCCTTCTCTGTGTACCACTGCCTGTCAAAACAAACTGCTTTCTTCATGGGTTGATCTGTCTCACATCCATTTTCCCCTTTACCTTTGTCAATAGAAACCTAAGGATTTTCAGGAATCAGTGGGCCATAAACTTTAAGGGAGGCTGGATTTTTCCCCAGCCCCAGAGGTATAACTCAAGACTGCTTTGAGCCAACCATGGTGACCACTGCCTTTGTCATTGCTTCGATTAAGAATGGGCATGCCACACAGTTTTTGCCAATAAGAGAGGAAAGTCTTAAGAAATGGTTTCCTGATCTCTTCAAAAGATAAATGAGGAAATCGAGTGCCCCTTCTCTAGCTCTTCCAGCTGTGAAAAACTGGTATCTGAAGATGAGATGCCTGGAGATATGGCATTCATCTTGAAATTTGAGGACACAGTTGAGGATAAAGCCAACATCTGAGGAAGGCAGAGCAAGAAGACAGAAAGGGTCTAGATCTGTGATGAGAAGGATGAGCTGCTATAAATTATCCAACCCTGTAGTCATCATAAAGTATGTCGTTCATTATGTTTATATGTAATATATTCAAATTCACTCAATATTAAAGTCAGCCACATTTTTCCTTCTTACATCCCAAAAAGCATTCTTCATGTACAACTAGCAGTATAGAATTTTGAAAATCCAAGCTCTTCAGAAAATATCCATAAATTCTCTATGGTCTTATCAAAATACTGACTTTGAGAACTAATTTTGAATGAAAATTACTGACCTGATTTTCAGCTGGAAGATTCTGCTAGACACTTTTTTGGTTTATTTTTTTTTTTCTGTATTTATCCTCAATTTTATTTTATTTTTATTTTTACTTATTTTATTTTATTTTTTAGGCAAGGCAACCCTTGGTTGACCTCACAGATTGCAAGGACTTTGTCAGCTTACAATCCCTTATTTTTTTATTTTTTACGCCTACAGCACCTGGTCTTCCTAGGTGGTCTCCCGTCCAAGTACTAAGCAGGCCTGACCCTGCTTAGCTTCCGAGATAAGACGGGATCAGGCATGTTCAGGGTAGCATGACTGTAGACTCAATTTTATTTTTTGTATCAAATCATATCATTAAAGGGCTATGTACTTATCCAGTCATCACAATTAATACCACAAAGTGTTCAGTAATGGAATAAGTTGCCTGTATTAACTATATAACTACGTTTCAAAATTAATTCCTGCACAGGTAAAAGATTAATCTTCTAATTCCTAAAATTTCTACGATTCTAAGATGCTACGATATCAAATTTTCTAAATATTGTACTAAGCTCACTGTATATTGATAAATTGATTCATTTGCTACTGTAAAAATTCAATGAAGAATTAGTCAGAAGAATGTATCAACAGTAACAACAAATTAAAGGAGGCTACAGCAAAAGATGATTTAACAAAGATTCTTCCCAAATGTGGAAGAGAGAACTGTTCCTCTGATTTCTGCTAAACATTCTTTTTGTACCACAGATCCCTGAGTGCCCTTATAATTGCCTTAAACTTCTCATTTCTCCGTTTCCTCTTGTTTTCTCCATCTCATCCTCATTTTGAATCGGGATGAGTTTAAACAGTTTGCTGGCCCAGTTATTTAGGTGCTAGAAAGGGACAGGTCCTTGTAATGATAATATGCTTTTGTCTCCTCAAATTGCTTTCCTTTAAAGATTTTACAGGACCTATGTCTTCATTTACATATGAAAACAGTAGTTTCATTCTGAGCCACATCTTTGCCAACGTTTGTTGAGAATATTAGTAAAAGACAACATGTTTACAAAAATTCTTTCTTTAAAAACCAGGAAGAGCAAGAAAATTTGATCTGTCACCCCCAAGTCTAGGGAAGAATGTCAAGTCAAACTTTAATTACGTTCTGAGACAATGGAAAAAGAATAGGTGTTTGCATTCCTCTCAGGCCTTCTTCCAGTAAGAAAATGATGGTTTCCAGAAGTCTGCAGCAATGTTCCAATCATCCTTATGGAGTTTACAGGACTAAACTGTATAAACTATATTTTCTTATTTTTATACTCATGATACTCTGGCATTTTGGGTCTTGCTGACTGGTGTGATGTTGTGATTTATAATAAGAAATATGTATTTGGTCTTAGTCCCCATTTCTGGCACAGAGTTCTTAAAATCCTTGGAATTTCCTAAGTGATGACAGTAACAAAGGTGTCTTTTGTTATGTTATGAGATGGATTTTGGATCCAACATAAGGACTGGGGTTGGTTGTTAGGGGGAACCAAACCTGTGATTAGGAGGTTACAATTTTCAATCCCACCCCCAGACCAATTTCCAATGGTTTAATCAATAATGTCTACTTGAGGAAACCTCCATAAACACCCAAAAGAACAAGATTTGGAGAACTTCCAGGTTGGTGAACACATGGACATTTGGGGAGAAGGCATGGGAACTTTGAGCCCTATCCCCATACCTTGCCCTATGCATCTCTTCTATCTGGTTGTTCCTGAATTATATCATGTATAATAGATCAGTAATCTAGTAAGTAAAATGTTTCTCTGAGTTCTGTGAGCTGCTACAGCAAATTAATGGAAACCAAATAGGGAATCATTAGAACCTGCAATCTGTAGATGGTAGGCCAGAAGCACAGGTAACAGAAGGGATTAGCAGCAACAAAGTGGGTTGGGCCCTTAGCCTGGGGGATCTAATGCTATCTCTTCTTCCTCTTCTTCTTCTTCTTCTTCTTCTTCCCCTTCGTCTTCCTCTTCTTCTTCCCTTTCTTCTCCTTCTTCTTCTCCTCCTTCTTCTTCTCTTTCCTCGTCCTCGTCCTCTTCCTCCTCCTCCTCCTCCTCCTCCTCCTCCTCTTCTTCTTCCTCTTCCTCTTCTTCCTCTTCCTCTTCCTCTTCCTCTTCCTCTTCCTCTTCCTCTTCCTCTTCCTCTTCTTCTTCTTCTTCTTCTTCTTCTTCTTCTTCTTCTTCTTCTTCTTCTTCTTCTTCTTCTTCTTCTTCTTCTTCTTCTTCATAACATCATCAAAAAGGGACTGGGGAATAATACCTGCCCAATTTATTTTCAAGATGTTGTAAAAAAAAAAAAAAGATGATGATAAGCATAAACTAGTGCCAGATTAAAACCTTTGGAGGCCCAAAGCCCCAAAATGTTATGGAGCCCATTCTCAATATGTAATTCTATACGTAATAATACAAGGCCATAATATAAGTAGAAGGGAGATGAGCAAGATCCTGATTTTTTTTTTCACATGACCTCTCATGTAGTTTAAAAATATAATCATATGTCAACTTCTTCTAAAAATGTTTGTTACCCTTGTCTTTTTGGTGCTCTAAGAATGTACTTAATCTGCCTTTGGATAATCCAATTCTAATTGAGCACTTACTGTGTGAAGCTCTGTACTTCATGGTAGATGATGCAATACGGTGACGTGGCAGTGAATGAGTGGTGGACTTCTTAATTAGGTCATCAGAAAAGGTTTCTCTGATGCGGGACCTTTCAAATTAGGGCCCAGATAATAAGGAGAACCAAACTAAGTAAAGATGAGTGAAAGGAGCAATCCAGTGTAACCACAGAACCAGCTCAAAATGGTCCTATCCTGTTTCTAACAAGATACAAAGTTGTTTTCAGAGACAACAGACCAAAATCACAAGACGTGCAGTTGAAGCATGTACAAAAAACTTTGACTTTCAGCTGCATCAGAACCAAAGTCTCCCTCCTCTCCAAGGGACAAAAGGACCTAAACATGGCTGGAACTTGAATAACGGAACCCTTTCAGAAGTGAAGGGTTCGTTGTCCAGGAAAATCTGGTGCTGAAGACCCTTACCATTTTTTTTTTATCATAGATGTCCAAATTCCAAAACTCTCCAACCAAAACCTGCCCTGTCAGCACTTCCACATACCATCATGTTCCCCCTAACCCCTTAAAATTCTCCCCAAACCCTAAATTGGAGAGACAGATTTGAGCAACATCTCCTGTCTCCTCATGGGTTGACCCAAGAATAATAAAGGCTCTTTCTTTTCCTCAAAAGCCAGTGTCATAGTTCTGGTTCCTTTGTGCATTGGGCAGCGAGCGTTTGCTAGGTAACACCAGGAAAAGGAAGTCAAAAAGAAACAGAATCCTGGACATCAAGTAGCTCCCCACTAGTCAGGGAAATAGACATAAAACCAGCTAATTTCAACACAGTGGGTTTCCTGCCATACTAGCCATGAGAACAGAAAGCTCTAAGAACCCAGAGGAAGGGGCGACTACTCAGAACTGAGAACTGTGAAAAGACTGTGTCAAGTGGTATAGGAAAACGTAGAATAGCACTGTGATGATTTAAAGTCTGTCTTCATCAGAGACGTCTGTTAGAAACAGATTGCTGGGCTCCACTCCACACTTAATCAAGATCTCTGAACTGGCTGCCTGGAAATCTGTGTGTTTAACAAGTACCCTGCTAATGGGAAGATATTTTGGAATCCTCCATTTAGAGAACAGGTCTTGGAGTCAGAAAGACTACTTGGACACATGGCTTAAATCTCACTTTCCTCATCAAATGTGGGTAATAATACAGTTTTCCTCATTGGGTAACTATGAAGATTAAATTAAATGAGGTAATATTTGTAAAGTGTCATCTTATTATGCCTATTGTAAGAAAATTATAGCTTTGATGAGAACTGACCAGGTGTCTCAGAATCTTACCATTAGGGAAAAAGACTGGCAAAGTTACAGCTGTTGGAATAAGAGAAGCAGACTAGAAAAGCAGCAGGCCAGTTTCCACTGCGGTGAAAAGACAGTAAACAGCTGCAACATTGTCAAAAGTTTGTAGGAAACAGCTGGCTTTGCCTCTTCGTTGTTTTTCTTTTCTGCTTTTGCACTTCCTTTTAAATGAAAATTGTTTGATGTCTTTCCTTCCTCAAATCTAGTCCTTGGCTAACTTGAAAGGAAGTCTTATTTAAAAAAAGAGAACCCCATACAACATTGAATGGCAACTAGAATCCAATAAACGTTTTTTAATTAAATAATTTTTTATTTGTTTTTCTTTCTTTTTTCTTTCCAGGGTGTTCCCATGCTCTCAGTACAGAGTCATCCACATGAAGAACAACCCTGTTTCCTGAGCTGGGGTTTAATATCAGCTCACTACTGGACTGCACCAGCCAGCAGAGAACTGGTCAGGTGCAGTGGTGGGCGGCTAGTAAAAATTAAATAACTTTTAAAGCAGAGAACCTAGTTATAAACAATAATATAAATGGAGCCACTTTAAATGGAGCCAGAGCTGCCATGCCAGAGGAACTGCCTTACATGCTACACCTCAAATGTTAGAACGTTAAAAACAGGATAAAATAACCTTTGGTCTGGCCTAAGCAACTTTATTTCTCATAGAACCTAACCATGCATTTTGCAAAGGTAACAAAAAAAGCAGTTATCATGACTACTGGACTGACGACTACTGGACTGAAAATTAAAGACATTGTTTAGAATCACTATGTTATGTGCACCAATAGGAATGCCTTCTTTCTCATAAATACCCATTGCCTTTGTCTCCTAATTGGAACATTATTTGGGCTTCTGCGTGAATTAATGATTCTCAAATAGCTATTCTTACTGATCTCAAATAAACTCTTGTTTCCCTCTCATTTTGAAAGGCCCTTTTATTTTTAGGTTAGCACATGGAAGTTAGTTTGGCAGAGGGAGGTCAGGACTGGGAAATAATTGGCTCAGACCCCTTCTACAGTCCACACAGTCTGTTACACTGTCAGCAGCCTCTTACATCTGGTGTTTACTGTGTGTCTTGATTGCATTATTTTTCTCTTGTGCTGGATTTAATCTTCTGTTGTTTTGTATAGTAACATGATGAACAGGCTTGTAGCCTAGGAGAAATAGGCTATATCACATAGCCCAGGTTCGTGGTAGGCGGTACTATCTAGGTTTGGGTAAGTGCACTCTACGATGTTCACACAATGATGAAATCACCTAACCATGCATTTCTCAGAACGTATGTCCATCATTAAGCAGCAAGACTGTATAAAATTGTTCATTCTATCCTAAATTAACTATTCAAAAACCAATATGCAACCAAAAAAAGTCACTCGTTTTGGGATTGGCACTTAAAAACTTGTTTCAGAAAATGGTTTTCAGGCTCAATGTTATTTGTAGATGTACTAGAAACCACCTGTTTTTCTAGTCTTCAATGAGTTCCAAATATATATGAGATGGTGGAAATGCCTTTTGGGGGATTTGTTTTAAGCTCTATCTTCCTTTTATAGTTCTGGTAGAGTTACAAATTAAGTTACCAATTTGAAGTGAGAAGGAGAATGGGTTTCAGATTTTGTACTTGTGGTATGAGGGATGACAGCAGGTTGACATGTAAGTAGCAGCCACTCATCCACTGTACCCTACCTTCCAGGGTCAGTGAGGGTCAAGACTAAGAAGCTCCTGGGCTTTGAAGTCAGCCAAAGTTAGAAAAAAAACTTTACATCATGATAACATATAATAGGCTTATTTTTTGTTTTAAGTAAGTTAACAAATAAATATGTATAAATATTTTCCAATTGTTTTCTAATATGGTAAATATTAAAATCATAAATAATACATCAGTCTTAACTTCAGTTAGAATGGCTAGTTGGAAAATTTTTGTATTCTTTAGAATAGCCTACTTTTTTAAAGTGACTTTAGGAAAGTTAAGCTCTAGAACTTCAGCAAAAAGTTTAACGTTTATCAAATAGTTCTTGAATTAAACTCAATGTCCTAGAAGCTATAAGGACTATTTTTCATGGGCAGATCAAAGTGTGGGAATTCCAGTTGTTGCTTTATATAACTTGAAGTACCACAAAGGCCTTTGACCTTGAAGACTTCCCTTTAGTGATTTGCATTGCTTGCCTGTAATTAGTGTTGTGATTAGAATACAGGCCACCATGACAAACATTTTTTCTTTATTTATTTTTGGACATTTTATAATTTCTTTTATCTTAAGAATACTTTGTAAAAGGTAACTAAAAGCCATGTGAAACAAGCACTTATAAACATCCTGGTTTTAAAAATCAAGAAGCAAAAAATTATTGCCTGTAATCTGAGGTCACTGAAATTGTTTTTGGAGAGAAGTCTAAAATCTCTAAATGCTTGCCACCTCCCAGCCCCTTTGAGAGAACAAATGTCTGTGATTCCTATGCATTGGGGTAATGGTTTTGTTTTTCTTTTTAATTTTTATTCAATTTATTTAAACTAAAAAACAACAACAACAACAACAACAACGGTTCACCCATTTTCCCCATCCCCTACCACTACCTCTTGCAACCACCAATCTGTTCTGTTTGTTTAGGTTTCACATATGAGAGATCATTTGTATTTGTTGTTCTCTGACTTATTTCACTTAGCGTAATACACTCCATGTTGTTGCAAATGGCTAGACTTCAATATTTTTATGGTTGAACTAATATTCCATAAATAGTCCTAATGCAGGGAGGAGACAAGAGAATGAAAATGTTAATCAAGCTACATTCAGAGACTGCCTTATGCTGATCAGCCTGCAGCCCAGGCCAGAAAGACACCTGCAGAACAAAGAAATATTTCTGCTGGGATTGCTAACGACCCATTTCCCCACACCTGCAGAAGGAGAAACAGGAACAACAGTCTTTATGTGGCTGCCCTACACAAGTAAAATTATTCATTCCCTATGGCTAAAACCATGGGGAACCTATGGATTAAAGGCTGGGAAATGCCAGCAAGCCTTTCAGGCTACATACTCTTCCCCTTCCCTTCCTCACTGTATATCCATATCAAAGGAAATGGATAAACAAAGTCTTGAAACTGTAACTCACAAGAACTAAAGAATGACATGCAAACTGAATTCCCTGAACACTGGGGC